>NW_026991804.1:0-185849 GCF_029215605.1 Mirounga angustirostris | reverse complement strand
TGCACAGAAGTCTCATCGCTAGCGTTCGAACTGGAAGAAAGAACCCTGTAGAGAAACCGTGGCTTAGCTGGAGGAACCAAGTGGGGAGTCCAGACTACTAAGGGCAAGAATCAATGGTACAGAGATACTGCGCGTTACTTAACATTGCCGTTCCTTAAGCCACGGGAACTGTATAGTGCTCGTGTAGGAGGGACCGGGGAAAGCGAAGGGTCCCATACCTGAAATGGAGTGAGAAGCAGGCCGGTGCGGAAGGCACCTCTCAACTCACCTCTTGTTTAGTAGCCTAGTTACCCTCGCCCCGGGTCCGCCCGCAGGCCTCAAGCCGACCACCTAACTCAAAGGAACAACTCTGTAGAGAATTCCTGCTTCGGCTAGACTAGCCATGCCTGAGAGTGGACGCTTGTGGCTGTGTGCATGCGTGAGCGCCCTGCAAGGGAGGCCCAAACCATTTTGCGTGTGAGACTCAGTCCACGGAAGAAGGCAGAACACGACTCCCCACTTGTTTCATGAAGCTAGCACTGCGGCCCCACTTCTGCATAGAAGTCTCATCGCTAGCCTTCTCACTCGGAGAAAAAACGCTGTAGAGAAACGGCGCTTTACCACCGTCGACCTCTCTGTGGGAGGAAGCAGTTTCGTGTGGACTGTGGGTGAGAGCCTGGGGACGGGACCCATTTCGTCCAATCGAGGGAGAGACAGGCCGGTACAGAAGGCAGCTCTCAACTCACTCACATCATGGTTTTGGGGCTAGTACCGGTGCCCCGGGTGTGCGTGCAGCCTAAAGACAGCCGCCTAGCTCGAAGGAACAGCTGGGGAGAGAATCCGTGCTTCACCTCAAACAGCCGCTCCTGAGGGTGGAAGCCCTTTGTTGTGTGCGTGCGGGAGAGCACTGCAAGGGAGTCCCAAACCTAATTCTGACGGAGCCTCGGCCGCTGCAGAAGGCAGCCCACGACTCCCCAGTTGGTTCCTCCAGCTACCACGGCGGCCCCACTTTTGCATGGAAGTCTCATCACCTGCATTCTAACTCGAAGAAACAACAGTGTGCAGAAACCGTGCTTTAGCTGCCATTGACCTCTCTGTGGGAGGAAGCATTTTAGGGTGTACTGTGCCTGAGAGCCTGGGGACGGGTTCCATACGTCAAATCGAGGGAGAAACAAGCCTGTGCAGAAGGCAGCTGTCAACTCACCCCTTGTTTACGAGTCTAGTACAGTTGCCCCGTGAGTGCCTGCAGGCCTCAAGCCAACCACCGAAGGAGAAGAAACAACTCGGGGAGAATTCCTGCTTCAGCGCATCTAGCCATGCCTGCGGTTGGAAGCATTTTGGCGTGTGCATGCGTGAGCGCCCTGCAAGGGAGGCCCAAACCATTTTGCGTGTGAGACCCAGGCCCCGGCAGAAGGCAGAACACGACTCCCCACTTGTTTCGTGAAGCTGGCGAACACTGCGGCTCCCCTTTTGCACGGAAGTCTCATCGCTACCGTTCGACCTCGGAGAATCAACCCTGTAGAGAAACCGTGGCTTAGGTACCGTTGACCTCTCTGGGAGGAAGCAGTTTAGGGTGTACGGTGGCTGAGAACGGACGGCAGCTGTCAACTCACTTCTCGTTTACGAGGCGGGTACCATTGCCCCGTGTGTGCGTGCAGGCTTAAAGACAGCCACCTCACTCGAAGTAAAAGCTGGGTGGAGACTCCTTGCTTGAGCTCCAATGGCCGCTCCTGAGGGTGGAAACGTTTTGCTGTGGGAGTGCGGGAGAGCACTGCAAGGGAGTCCGAAAGCGTTTTCCGAGTGAGGCTCAGGCCCTGGCAGAAGGCAGAACACGACTCCCCACTTGTTTCATGAAGCTGTCGAGCACTGCGGCCCCACTTGTGCATGGAAGTCTCGGCGCTAGCGTTCTAACTCGAAGAAACAACACGGTAGAGAAACCGTGCTTTAGCTACCCTCCACCTCTCTGAGGGAGGAAGGTCTTTCCAGGCTACCGTGGCTGCGTGCCTGGGGAACGGGTCCCTTACTTGAAACCGAGGTAGAAGAAGTTCGGGCCAGAAGGCACCTCTCGACTCAGCTCTTGTTCCCCGAAGCTGACACTACTGCTCCATGTGTGCCTAGGAATGCTAAGTGCGCCACACTGATTTGGCAGAAAGGAGCCGGTGCAGAATCCCAGCTTCAGCTCATTCGCCTCTCCACAGGGTGGCAGCCTATTTAACTCGGCTGTAGGGCAAAGCTGGGGAATGAGTCCCAGCAGAATTCCCAGGGGAAATAAGCATGGGCAGAAGGCACCTCTCGACTCAACTCTGGTTTCGGGAAGCGAGATCGGCTCTCCCGTGTGTGCGTGGGGTCCTAAGTGCCACCCACCCAACGCAAAAGAACGGAACGGTAGAGAAGTCGTGCGTCAGCAAAGAACGCCCTTCCTGAGCGTGAACTGCACCTAGGGTGTGTTTCTGTGAAAGCATGAGAAATGGCACCTAAACGTAACGCGGAGTGAGAAGCAGGCCTGTAAGGAAGGCTGCTGTGGACTCACCTCTTGTTTTAGGAGATCAGCACTGCTGTACCCTGGGTGCCTGCAAGGGAGGTCCAAACCATTTGGCGTGTGAGACTCAGGCCCCGGCAGAAGGCAGAACACCACTCCCCAATTGTTTCATGAAGCTGGCTAGCACTGCGGCTCCCCTTTGGCACGGAGGTCTCATCGGTACCGTTCGAACTCGGAGAAAGAACCCTGTAGAGAAACCGTGGCTTAGCTGCAGGAACCAAGTGGGGTGTCCAGGCTACTAAGAGCAAGAATCAATGCTACAGAGTTACTGCGCGTTACTTAACATTGCCGTTCCTGAAGCCACGGGAACTGTACAGTGCTCGTGTAGGAGGGACCGGGGAAAGGGACGGGTCCCATACCTGAAATGGAGTGAGAAGCAGGCCAGTGCGGAAGGCAGCTCTCACCTCACCTCTTGTTTAGGAGGCTAGTTACCCTCACCCCGGGTGCGCCCTCAGGCCTCAAGCCGACCACCTAACTCAAAGGAACAACTCTGAAGAGAATTCCCGCTTCGGCTAGACTAGCCATGCCTGAGAGTGGACGCTTTTGGCTTTGTGCATGCGTGAGCGCCCTGCAAGGGAGGCCCAAACCATTTTGCGTGTGAGACTCAGGCCCCGGCAGAAGGCAGAACACGACTCCCCACTTGTTTCATGAAGCTAGCACTGCGGCCCCACTTCTTCATGGAAGTCTCATCGCTCGCGTTCTCACTCGGAGAAACAACGCTGTAGAGAAACGGCGCTTTAGCCACCGTCGACCTCTGAGTGGGAGGAAGCAGTTTCGGGTGGACTGTGGGTGAGAGCCTGGGGACGGGTCCCTTTTCGTCCAATCGAGGGAGAGACAGGCCGGTACAGAAGGCAGCTCTCAACTCACTCACATCATGGTTGTGGGGCTAGTACCGGTGCCCCGGGTGTGCGTGCAGCCTTAAAGACAGCCACCTAGCTCCAAGGAACAGCTGGGGAGAGAATCCGTGCTTCAGCTCAAACAGCCGCTCCTGAGGGTGGAAGCCCTTTGTCGTGTGCGTGCGGGAGAGCACTGCAAGGGAGTCCCAAACCTAATTCCGACGGAGCCTCGGGGCGCTGCAGAAGGCAGCCCAAGATTCCCCACTTGGTTCCTCCAGCTAGCACGGCGGTCCCACTTTTGCATGGAAGTCTCATCGCCTGCGTTCTAACTCGAAGAAACAACAGTGTGCAGAAACCGTGCTTTAGCTGCCGTTGACCTCTCTGTGGGAGGAAGCATTTTAGGGTGTACTGTGGCTGAGAGTCTGGGGACGGGTTCCATACGTCAAATCGAGGGAGAAACGGACCTGTGCAGAAGGCAGCTGTCAACACACCCCTTGTTTACGAGGCTAGTACAGTTGCCCCGTGAGTGCCTGCAGGCCTCAAGCCAAACCCCGAAGGGGAAGGAACAACTCGGGGAGAATTCCTGCTTCAGCGCATCTAGCCAAGCCTGCGGTTGGAAGCTTTTTGGCGTGTTCATGCGTGAGCGCCCTGCAAGGGCGCCCCAAACCATTTTGCGTGTGAGACCCAGGCCCCGGCAGAAGGCAGAACACGAGTCCCCACTTGTTTCGTGAAGCTGGCGAGCACAGCGGCTCCCCTTTGGCATGGAAGTCTCATCGCTACCGTTCGAACTCGGAGAAAGAACACTGTAGAGAAACCGTGGCTTAGCTGGAGGAACCAAGTGGGGAGTCCAGTCTACTAAGAGCAAGAATCAATGCTACAGAGTTACTGCGCGTTACTTAACATTGCCGTTCCTGAAGCCTCGGGAACTGTACAGTGCTCGTGTAGGAGGGAATGGGGAAAGGGAAGGGTCCCATACCTGAAATGGAGTGAGAAGCAGGCCGGTGCGGAAGGCAGCGCTCAACACACCTCTTGTTTAGGAGGCTAGTTACCCTCGCCCCGGGTGCGCCCGCAGGCCTCAAGCCGACCACCTAACTCAAAGGAACAACTCTGTAGAGAATTCCTGCTTCGGCTAGACTAGCCATGCCTGAGAGTGGACGCTTTTGGCTGTGTGCATGCGTGAGCGCCCTGCAAGGGAGGCCCAAACGATTTTGCGTGTGAGACTCAGGCCCCCGCAGAAGGCAGAACACGACTCCCCACTTGTTTCATGAAGCTAGCACTGCGGCCCCACTTCTGCATGGAAGTCTCATCGCTCGCGTTCTCACTCGGAGAAACAACGCTGTAGAGAAACGGCGCTGTAGCCGCCGTCGACCTCTGAGTGGGAGGAAGCAGTTTCGGGTGGAGTGTGGGTGAGAGCCTGGGGACTGGTCCCATTTCGTCCAATCGAGGGAGAGACAGGCCGGTACAGAAGGCAGCTCTCAACTCACTCACATCATGGTTGTGGGGCTAGTACCGGTGCACCGGGTGTGCGTGCAGCTTTAAAGACAGCCACCTAGCTCGACGGAACAGCTGGGGAGAGAATCCGTGCTTCATCTCAAACAGCCGCTCCTGAGGGTGGAAGCCCTTTGTTGTGTCCGTGCGGGAGAGCACTGCAAGGGAGTCCCAAACCTAATTCTGACGGAGCCTCGGCCACTGCATAAGGCAGCCCACGACTCCCCACTTGGTTCCTCCAGCTAGCACGGCGGCCCCACTTTTGCATGGAAGTCTCATCGCCTGCGTTCTAACTCGAAGAAACAACAGTGTGCAGAAACCGTGCCTTAGCTGCCGTTGACCTCTCTGTGGGAGGAAGCAGTTTAGGGTGTACTGTGGCTGAGAGCCTGGGGTCGGGTTCCATACGGCAAATCGAGGGAGAAACGGGCCTGTGCAGAAGGAAGCTGTCAACTCACCCCTTGTTTACGAGGCTAGTACAGTTGCCCCGTGAGTGCCTGCAGGCCTCAAGCCAACCACCGAAGGGGAAGGAACAACTCGGGGAGAATTCCTGCTTCAGCGCATCTAGCCATGCCTGCGGTTGGAAGCATTTTGGAGTGTGCATGCATGAGCGCCCTGCAAGGGGGGCCCAAACCATTTTGCGTGTGAGACCCAGGCCCCGGCAGAAGGCAGAACACGACTCCCCACTTGTTTCGTGAAGCTGGCGAACACTGCGGCTCCCCTTTTGCACGGAAGTCTCATCGCTACCGTTCGAACTTGGAGAAACAACCCTGTAGAGAAACCGTGGCTTAGGTACCGTTGACTTCTCTGTGGGAGGAAGCAGTTTAGGGTGTATGGTGGCTGAGAACGGACGGCAGCTCTCAACTCACCTCTCGTTTACGAGGCGGGTATCATTGCCCCGTGTGTGCGTGCAGGCTTAAAGACAGCCACCTCACTCGAAGGAAAAGCTGGGTGGAGACTCCGTGCTTCAGCTCCAATGGCCACTCCTGAGGGTGGAAACGTTTTGCTGTGGGAGTGCGGGAGAGCACTGCAAGGGAGTACGAAAGCATTTTCCGACTGAGGCTCAGGACCTGGCAGAAGGCAGAACACGACTCCCCACTTGTTTCATGAAGCTGGCGAGCACTGCGGCCCCACTTCCGCATGGAAGTCTCGGCGCTAGCGTTCTAACTCGAAGAAACAACACGGTAGAGAAACCGTGCTTTAGCTACCCTCCACCTCTCTGAGGGAGGAAGGTCTTTCCAGGCTACCGTGGCTGCGTGCCTGGGGAACGGGTCCCTTACTTGAAACCGAGGGAGAAGAAGTTCGGGCCAGAAGGCAGCTCTCGACTCAGCTCTTGTTCCCCGAAGCTGACACTACTGCTCCATGTGTGCCTAGGAATGCTAAGTGCGCCACACTGATTTGGCAGAAAGGAGCCGGTGCAGAATCCCAGCTTCAGCTCATTCGCCTGTCCACAGGGTGGCAGCCTTTTCAATTCGGCTGGAGGGCAAAGCTGGGGAATGAGTCCCAGCAGAATTCCCAGGGAGAAATAAGCATGGGCAGAAGGCACCTCTCGAATCAACTCTGGTTTCGGGAAGCGAGATCGGCTCTCCCGCGTGTGCGTGGGGTCCTAAGTGCCACCCACCCAACGCAAAGGAACGGAACGTTAGAGAAGCCGTGCGTCAGCAAAGAACGCCCTTCCTGAGCGTGAACTGCACCTAGGGTGTGTTTCTGTGAAAGCATGAGAAATGGCACCTAAACGTAACGCGGAGTGAGAAGCAGGCCTGTAAGGAAGGCTGCTGTGGACTCACCTCTTGTTTTAGGAGATCAGCACTGCTGTACCCTGGGTGCCTGCAAGGGAGGCCCAAACCATTTGGCGTGTGAGACTCAGGCCCCGGCAGAAGGCAGAACACCACTCCGCAATTGTTTCATGAAGCTGGCTAGCATTGCGGCTCCCCTTTGGCACGGAAGTCTCATCGCTACCGTTCGAACTCGGAGAAAGAACCCTGTAGAGAAACCGTGGCTTAGCTGGAGGAACCAAGTGGGGAGTCCAGTCTACTAAGAGCAGGAATCAATGCTACAGAGTTACTGCGCGTTACTTAACATTGCCGTTCCTGAAGCCACGGGAACTGTACAGTGCTCGTGTAGGAGGGACCGGGGAAAGGGAAGGGTCCCATACCTGAAATGGAGTGAGAAGCAGGCCGGTGCGGAAGGCACCTCTAAAATCACCTCTTGTTTAGGAGGCTAGTTACCCTCGCACCGGGTGCGCCCGCAGACCTCAAGCCGACCACCTATCTCAAAGGAAGAACTCTGTAGAGAATTCCTGCTTCGGCTAGACTAGCCATGCCTGAGAGTGGACGCTTTTGGCTGTGTGCATGCGTGAGTGCCCTGCAAGGGAGGCCCAAACCATTTTGCGTGTGAGACTCAGGGCCCGGCAGAAGGCAGAACACGACTCCCCACTTGTTTCATGAAGCTAGCACTGCGGCCCCACTTCTGCATGGAAGCCTCATCGCTCGCGTTCTCACTCGGAGAAACAACGCTGTAGAGAAACGGCGCTTTAGCCACCGTCGACCTCTGAGTGGGAGGAAGCAGTTTCGGGTGGACTGTGGGTGAGAGCCTGGGGACGGGTCCCATTTCGTCCAATCGAGGGAGAATCAGGCCGGTACAGAAGGCAGCTCTCAACTCACTCACATCATGGTTGTGGGGTTAGTACCGGTGCCCCGGGTGTGCGTGCAGCCTAAAGACAGCCACCTAGCTCCAAGGAACAGCTGGGGAGAGAATCCGTGCTTCAGCTCAAACAGCCGCTCCTGAGGGTGGAAGCCCTTTGTTGTGTGCGTGCGGGAGAGCACTGCAAGGGAGTCCCAAACCTAATTCCGACGGAGCATCGGCCGCTGCAGAAGGCAGCCCACGACTCCCCACTTGGTTCCTCCAGCTAGCACGGCGGCCCCACTTTTGCATGGAAGTCTAATCGCCTGCGTTCTAACTCGAAGAAACAACAGTGTGCAGAAACCGTGCTTTAGCTGCCGTTGACCTCTCTGTGGGAGGAAGCAGTTTAGGGTGTACTGTGGCTGAGAGCCTGGTGACGGGTTCTATACGTCAATTCGAGGGAGAAACGGACCTGTGCAGAAGGCAGCTGTCAACTCACCCCTTGTTTACGAGGCTAGTGCAGTTGCCCCGTGAGTGCCTGCAGGCCTCAAGCCAAACACCGAAGGGGAAGGAACAACTCTGGAGAATTCCTGCTTCAGGGGATCTCGCCATGCCTGCAGCTGGAATCATTTTGCCGTGTGCATGCGTGAGCGCCCGGCAAGGGAGGCCCAAACCATTTTGCGTGTGAGACCCAGGCCTCGGCAGAAGGCAGAACACGAGTCCCCACTTGTTTCGTGAAGCTGGCGAGCACTGCGGCTCCCCATTTGCACGGAAGTCTCATCGCTAGCGTTCGAACTCCAAGAAAGAACCCTGTAGAGAAACCGTGGCTTAGCTGGAGGAACCAAGTGGGGAGTCCAGACTACTAAGGGCAAGAATCAATGCTACAGAGATACTGCGCGTTACTTAACATTGCCGTTCCTGAAGCCACGTGAACTGTATAGTGCTCGTGTAGGAGGGACCGGGGAAAGCGAAGGGTCCCATACCTGAAATGGAGTGAGAAGCAGGCCGGTGCGGAAGGCACCTCTCAACTCACCTCTTGTTTAGTAGGCTAGTTACCCTCGCCCCGGGTGCGCCCGCAGGCCTCAAGCCGACCACCTAACTCAAAGGAACAACTCTGTAGAGAATTCCTGCTTCGGCTAGACTAGCCATGCCTGAGAGTGGACGCTTTTGGCTGTGTGCATGCGTGAGCGCCCTGCAAGGGAGGCCCAAACCATTTTGCGTGTGAGACTCAGGACCCGGAACAAGGCAGAACACGACTCCCCACTTGTTTCATGAAGCTAGCACTGCGGCCCCACTTCTGCATGGAAGTCTCATCGCTCGCGTTCTCACTCGGAGAAAAAACGCTGTAGAGAAACGGCGCTTTACCACCGTCGACCTCTCTGTGGGAGGAAGCAGTTTCGGGTGGACTGTGGGTGAGAGCCTGGGGACGGGACCCATTTCGTCCAGTCGAGGGAGAGACAGGCCGGTACAGAAGGCAGCTCTCAACTCACTCACAGCATGGTTTTGGGGCTAGTACCGGTGCCCCGGGTGTGCGTGCAGCCTAAAGACAGCCACCTAGCTCGAAGGAACAGCTGGGGAGAGAATCCGTGCTTCAGCTCAAACAGCCGCTCCTGAGGGTGGAAGCCCTTTGTTGTGTGCGTGCGGGAGAGCACTGCAAGGGAGTCCCAAACCTAATTCTTACGGAGCCTCGGGCGCTGCAGAAGGCAGCCCACGACTCCCCAGTTGGTTCCTCCAGCTAGCACGGCGGCCCCACTTTTGCATGGAAGTCTCATCGCCTGCGTTCTAACTCGAAGAAACAACAGTGTGCAGAAACCGTGCTTTAGCTGCCGTTGACCTCTCTGTGGGAGGAAGCAGTTTAGGGTGTACTGTGGCTGAGAGCCTGGGGACGGGTTCCATACGTCAAATCGAGGGAGAAACAAGCCTGTGCAGAAGGCAGGTGTCAACTCACCCCTTGTTTACGAGGCTAGTACAGTTGCCCCGTGAGTGCCTGCAGGCCTCAAGCCAACCACCGAAGGGGAAGGAACAACTCGGGGAGAATTCCTGCTTCAGCGCATCTAGCCATGCCTGCGGTTGGAAGCATTTTGGCGTGTGCATGCGTGAGCGCCCTGCAAGGGAGGCCCAAACCATTTTGCGTGTGAGACCCAGGCCCCGGCAGAAGGCAGAACACGACTCCCCACTTGTTTCGTGAAGCTGGCGAACACTGCGGCTCCCCTTTTGCACGGAAGTCTCATCGCTACCGTTCGAACTCGGAGAAACAACCCTGTAGAGAAACCGTGGCTTAGGTACCGTTGACCTCTCTGTGGGAGGAAGCAGTTTAGGGTGTACGGTGGCTGAGAACGGACGGCAGCTCTCAACTCACCTCTCGTTTACGAGGCGGGTACCATTGCCCCGTGTGTGCGTGCAGGCTTAAAGACAGCCACCTCACTCGAAGGAAAAGCTGGGTGGAGACTCCGGGCTTCAGCTCCAATGGCCATTCCTGAGGGTGGAAACGTTTTGCTGTGGGAGTGCGGGAGAGCACTATAAGGGAGTCCGAAAGCATTTTCCGAGTGAGGCTCAGGCCCTGACAGAAGGCAGAACACGACTCCCCACTTGTTTCATGAAGCTGGCGAGCACTGCGGCCCCACTTCCGCATGGAAGTCTCGGCGCTAGCGTTCTAACTCGAAGAAACAACACGGTAGAGAAACCGTGCTTTAGCTACCCTCCACCTCTCTGAGGGAGGAAGGTCTTTCCAGGCTACCGTGGCTGCCTGCCTGGGGAACGGGTCCCTTACTTGAAACCGAGGGAGAAGAAGTTCGGGCCAGAAGGCACCTCTCGACTCAGCTCTTTTTCCCCGAAGCTGACACTACTGCTCCATGTGTGCCTAGGAATGCTAAGTGCGCCACACTGATTTGGCAGAAAGGAGCCGGTGCAGAATCCCAGCTTCAGCTCATTCGCCTCTCCACAGGGTGGCAGCCTATTCAACTCGGCTGGAGGGCAAAGCTGGGGAATGAGTCCCAGCAGAATTCCCAGGGAGAAATAAGCATGGGCAGAAGGCACCTCTCGACTCAACTCTGGTTTCGGGAAGCGAGATCGGCTCTCCCGTGTGTGCGTGGGGTCCTAAGTGTCACCCACCCAACGCAAAGGAACGGAACGGTAGAGAAGCCGTGCGTCAGCAAAGAACGCCCTTCCTGAGCGTGAACTGCACCTACGGTGTGTTTCTGTGAAAGCATGAGAAATGGCACCTAAACGTAACGCGGAGTGAGAAGCAGGCCTGTAAGGAAGGCTGCTGTGGACTCAACTCTTGTTTTAGGAGATCAGCACTGCTGTACCCTGGGTGCCTGCAAGGGAGGTCCAAACCATTTGGCGTGTGAGACTCAGGCCCCGGCAGAAGGCTAAACACCACTCCCCAATTGTTTCATGAAGCTGGCTAGCACTGCGGCTCCCCTTTGGCACGGAGGTCTCATCGGTACCGTTCGAACTCGGAGAAAGAACCCTGTAGAGAAACCGTGGCTTAGTGGAGGAACCAAGTGGGGTGTCCAGGCTACTAAGAGCAAGAATCAATGCTACAGAGTTACTGCGCGTTACTTAACATTGCCGTTCCTGAAGCCACGGGAACAGTACAGTGCTCGTGTAGGAGGGACCGGGGAAAGGGAAGGGTCCCATACCTGAAATGGAGTGAGAAGCAGGGCAGTGCGGAAGGCAGCTCTCACCTCACCTCTTGTTTAGGAGGCTAGTTACCCTCACCCCGGGTGCGCCCGCAGGCCTCAAGCCGACCACCTAACTCAAAGGAACAACTCTGTAGAGAATTCCTGCTTCGGCTAGACTAGCCATGCCTGAGAGTGGACGCTTTTGGCTGTGTGCATGCGTGAGCGCCCTGCAAGGGAGGCCCAAACCATTTTGCGTGTGAGATTCAGGCTCCGGCAGAAGGCAGAACAGGACTCCCCACTTGTTTCATGAAGCTAGCACTGCGGCCCCACTTCTGCATGGAAGTCTCATCGCTCGCGTTCTCACTCGGAGAAACAACGCTGTAGAGAAACGGCGCTTTAGCCACCGTCGACCTCTGAGTGGGAGGAAGCAGTTTCGGGTGGACTGTGGGTGAGAGCCTGGGGACGGGTCCCATTCCGTCCAATCGAGGGAGAATCAGGCCGGTACAGAAGGCAGCTCTCAACTCACTCACATCATGGTTGTGGGGCTAGTACTGGTGCCCCGGGTGTGCGTGCAGCCTTAAAGACAGCCACCTAGCTCCAAGGAACAGCTGGGGAGAGAATCCGTGCTTCAGCTCAAACAGCCGCTCCTGAGGGTGGAAGCCCTTTGTTGTGTGCGTGCGGGAGAGCACTGCAAGGGAGTCCCAAACCTAATTCCGACGGAGCCTCAGGGCGCTGCAGAAGGCAGCCCAAGACTCCCCACTTGGTTCCTCCAGCTAGCACGGCGGCCCCACTTTTGCATGGATGTCTCATCGCCTGCGTTCTATCTCGAAGAAACAACAGTGTGCAGAAACGGTGCTTTAGCTGCCGTTGACCTCTCTGTGGGAGGAAGCA
Organism: Mirounga angustirostris; assembly: GCF_029215605.1. NCBI lineage: Eukaryota > Metazoa > Chordata > Mammalia > Carnivora > Phocidae > Mirounga > Mirounga angustirostris. The sequence continues at coordinate 173,871 of NW_026991804.1, read as the reverse complement.
GTTTAGGGTGTACTGTGGCTGAGAGCCTGGGGACGGGTTCCATACGTCAAATCGAGGGAGAAACAAGCCTGTGCAGAAGGCAGCTGTCAACACACCCCTTGTTTACGAGGCTAGTACAGTTGCCCCGTGAGTGCCTGCAGGCCTCAAGCCAACCACTGATGGGGAAGGAACAACTCGGGGAGAATTCCTGCTTCAGCGCATCTAGCCAAGCCTGCGGTTGGAAGCATTTTGGCGTGTGCATGCGTGAGCGCCCTGCAAGGGAGGCCCAAACCATTTTGCGTGTGAGACTCAGGACCCGGAACAAGGCAGAACACGACTCCCCACTTGTTTCATGAAGCTAGCACTGCGGCCCCACTTCTGCATGGAAGTCTCATCGCTCGCGTTCTCACTCGGAGAAAAAACGCTGTAGAGAAACGGCGCTTTACCACCGTCGACCTCTCTGTGGGAGGAAGCAGTTTCGGGTGGACTGTGGGTGAGAGCCTGGGGACGGGACCCATTTCGTCCAATCGAGGGAGAGACAGGCCGGTAGAGAAGGCAGCTCTCAACTCACTCACATCAGGGTTTGGGGCTAGTACCGGTGCCCCGGGTGTGCGTGCAGCCTAAAGACAGCCACCTAGCTCGAAGGAACAGCTGGGGAGAGAATCCGTGCTTCAGCTCAAACAGCCGCTCCTGAGGGTGGAAGCCCTTTGTTGTGTGCGTGCGGGAGAGCACTGCAAGGGAGTCCCAAACCTAATTCTTACGGAGCCTCGGGCGCTGCAGAAGGCAGCCCACGACTCCCCACTTGGTTCCTCCAGCTAGCACGGCGGTCCCACTTTTGCATGGAACTCTCATCGCCTGCGTTCTAACTCGAAGAAACAACAGTGTGCAGAAACCGTGCTTTAGCTGCCGTTGACCTCTCTGTGGGAGGAAGCAGTTTAGGGTGTACTGTGGCTGAGAGCCTGGGGACGGGTTCCATACGTCAAATCGAGGGAGAAACAATCCTGTGCAGAAGGCAGCTGTCAACTCACCCCTTGTTTACGAGGCTAGTACAGTTGCCCCGTGAGTGCCTGCAGGCCTCAAGCCAACCACCGAAGGGGAAGGAACAACTCGGGGAGAATTCCTGCTTCAGCGCATCTAGCCATGCCTGGGGTTGGAAGCATTTTGGCGTGTGCATGCGTGAGCGCCCTGCAAGGGAGGCCCAAAACATTTTGCGTGTGAGACCCAGGCCCCGGCAGAAGGCAGAACACGACTCCCCACTTGTTTCGTGAAGCTGGCGAACACTGCGGCTCCCCTTTTGCACGGAAGTCTCATCGCTACCGTTCGAACTCGGAGAAACAACCCTGTAGAGAAACCGTGGCTTAGGTACCGTTGACCTCTCTGTGGGAGGAAGCAGTTTAGGGTGTACGGTGGCTGAGAACGGACGGCAGCTCTCAACTCACCTCTCGTTTACGAGGCGGGTACCATTGCCCCGTGTGTGCGTGCAGGCTTAAAGACAGCCACTTCACTCGAAGGAAAAGCTGGGTGGAGACTCCGTGCTTCAGCTCCAATGGCCGCTCCTGAGGGTGGAAACGTTTTGCTGTGGGAGTGCGGGAGAGCATTGTAAGGGAGTCCGAAAGCATTTTCCGAGTGAGGCTCAGGCCCTGGCAGAAGGCAGAACACGACTCCCCACTTGTTTCATGAAGCTGGCGAGCACTGCGGCCCCACTTCCGCATGGAAGTCTCGGCGCTAGCGTTCTAACTCGAAGAAACAACACGGTAGAGAAACCGTGCTTTAGCTACCCTCCACCTCTCTGAGGGAGGAAGGTCTTTCCAGGCTACCGTCGCTGCGTGCCTGGGGAACGGGTCCCTTACTTGAAACCGAGGGAGAAGAAGTTCGGGCCAGAAGTCACCTCTCGACTCAGCTCTTGTTCCCCGAAGCTGACACTACTGCTCCATGTGTGCCTAGGAATGCTAAGTGCGCCACACTGATTTGGCAGAAAGGAGCCGGTGCAGAATCCCAGCTTCAGCTCATTCGCCTCTCCACAGGGTGGCAGCCTATTCAACTCGGCTGGAGGGCAAAGCTGGGGAATGAGTCCCAGCAGAATTCCCAGGGAGAAATAAGCATGGGCAGAAGGCACCTCTCGAATCAACTCTGGTTTCGAGAAGCGTGATCGGCTCTCCCGTGTGTTCGTGGGGTCCTAAGTGTCGCCAACCCAACGCAAAGGAACGGAACGGTAGAGAAGCCGTGCGTCAGCAAAGAAAGCCCTTTCTGAGCATGAACTGAACCTAGGGTGTGTTTCTGTGAAAGGATGAGAAATGGCACCTAAACGTAACGCGGAGTGAGAAGCAGGCCTGTAAGGAAGGCTGCTGTGGACTCACCTCTTGTTTTAGGAGATCAGCACTGCTGTACCCTGGGTGCCTGCAAGGGAGGCCCAAACCATTTGGCGTGTGAGACTCAGGCCCCGGCAGAAGGCAGAACACCACTCCCCAATTGTTTCATGAAGCTGGCTAGCACTGCGGCTCCCCTTTGGCACGGAAGTCTCATAGCTACCGTTCGAACTCGGAGAAGGAACCCTGTAGAGAAACCGTGGCTTAGCTCGAGGAACCATGTGGGGAGTCCAGGCTACTAAGAGCAAGAATCAATGCTACAGAGTTACTGCGCGTTACTTAACATTGCCGTTCCTGAAGCCACGGGAACTGTACAGTGCTCGTGTAGGAGGGACCGGGGAAAGGGAAGGGTCCCATACCTGAAATGGAGTGAGAAGCAGGCCAGTGCGGAAGGCAGCTCTCACCTCACCTCTTGTTTAGGAGGCTAGTTACCCTCGCCCCGGGTGCGCCGGCAGGCCTCAAGCCGTCCACCTAACTTAAAGGAACAACTCTGTAGAGAATTCCTGCTTCGGCTAGACTAGCCATGCCTGAGAGTGGACGCTTTTGGCTGTGTGCATGCGTGAGCGCCCTGCAAGGGAGCCCAAACCATTTTGCGTGTGAGACTCAGGACCCGGCAGAAGGCAGAACACGACTCCCCACTTGTTTCATGAAGCTAGCACTGCGGCCCCACTTCTGCATGGAAGTCTCATCGCTCGCGTTCTCACTCGGAGAAACAACGCTGTAGAGAAACGGCGCTTTAGCCACCGTCGACCTCTCTGTGGGAGGAAGCAGTTTCGGGTGGACTGTGGGTGAGAGCCTGGGGATGGGTCCCATTTCGTCCAATCGAGGGAGAGACAGGCCGGTACAGAAGGCAGCTCTCAACTCACACACATCATGGTTGTGGGGCTAGTACCGGTGCCCCGGGTGTGCGTGCAGCCTTAAAGACAGCCACCTAGCTCCAAGGAACAGCTGGGGAGAGATTCCGTGCTTCAGCTCAAACAGCCGCTCCTGAGGGTGGAAGCTCTTTTTTGTGTGCGTGCGGGAGAGCACTGCAAGGGAGTCCCAAACCTAATTCCGACGGAGCCTCGGCCGCTGCAGAAGGCAGCCCACGACTCCCCACTTGGTTCCGCCAGCTAGCACGGCGGCCCCACTTTTGCATGGAAGTCTCATCGCCTGCGTTCTAACACGAAGAAACAACAGTGTGCAGAAACCGTGCTTTAGCTGCCGTTGACCTCTCTGTGGGAGGAAGCATTTTAGGGTGTACTGTGGCTGAGAGCCTGGGGACGGGTTCCATACGTCAAATCGAGGGAGAAACGGACCTGTGCAGAAGGCAGCTGTCAACTCACCCCTTGTTTACGAGGCTAGTGCAGTTGCCCCGTGAGTGCCTGCAGGCCTCAAGCCAAACACCGAAGGGGAAGGAACAACTCTGTGGAGAATTCCTGCTTCAGCGGACCTCGCCATGCCTGCGGCTGGAATCATTTTGCCGTGTGCATGCGTGAGCGCCCGGCAAGGGAGGCTCATACCATTTTGCGTGTGAGACCCAGGCCGCGGCAGAAGGCAGAACACGAGTCCCCACTTGTTTCGTGAAGCTGGCGAGCACTGCGGCTCCCCGTTTGCACAGAAGTCTCATCGCTAGCGTTCGAACTGGAAGAAAGAACCCTGTAGAGAAACCGTGGCTTAGCTGGAGGAACCAAGTGGGGAGTCCAGACTACTAAGGGCAAGAATCAATGGTACAGAGATACTGCGCGTTACTTAACATTGCCGTTCCTTAAGCCACGGGAACTGTATAGTGCTCGTGTAGGAGGGACCGGGGAAAGCGAAGGGTCCCATACCTGAAATGGAGTGAGAAGCAGGCCGGTGCGGAAGGCACCTCTCAACTCACCTCTTGTTTAGTAGCCTAGTTACCCTCGCCCCGGGTCCGCCCGCAGGCCTCAAGCCGACCACCTAACTCAAAGGAACAACTCTGTAGAGAATTCCTGCTTCGGCTAGACTAGCCATGCCTGAGAGTGGACGCTTGTGGCTGTGTGCATGCGTGAGCGCCCTGCAAGGGAGGCCCAAACCATTTTGCGTGTGAGACTCAGTCCACGGAAGAAGGCAGAACACGACTCCCCACTTGTTTCATGAAGCTAGCACTGCGGCCCCACTTCTGCATAGAAGTCTCATCGCTAGCCTTCTCACTCGGAGAAAAAACGCTGTAGAGAAACGGCGCTTTACCACCGTCGACCTCTCTGTGGGAGGAAGCAGTTTCGTGTGGACTGTGGGTGAGAGCCTGGGGACGGGACCCATTTCGTCCAATCGAGGGAGAGACAGGCCGGTACAGAAGGCAGCTCTCAACTCACTCACATCATGGTTTTGGGGCTAGTACCGGTGCCCCGGGTGTGCGTGCAGCCTAAAGACAGCCGCCTAGCTCGAAGGAACAGCTGGGGAGAGAATCCGTGCTTCACCTCAAACAGCCGCTCCTGAGGGTGGAAGCCCTTTGTTGTGTGCGTGCGGGAGAGCACTGCAAGGGAGTCCCAAACCTAATTCTGACGGAGCCTCGGCCGCTGCAGAAGGCAGCCCACGACTCCCCAGTTGGTTCCTCCAGCTACCACGGCGGCCCCACTTTTGCATGGAAGTCTCATCACCTGCATTCTAACTCGAAGAAACAACAGTGTGCAGAAACCGTGCTTTAGCTGCCATTGACCTCTCTGTGGGAGGAAGCATTTTAGGGTGTACTGTGCCTGAGAGCCTGGGGACGGGTTCCATACGTCAAATCGAGGGAGAAACAAGCCTGTGCAGAAGGCAGCTGTCAACTCACCCCTTGTTTACGAGTCTAGTACAGTTGCCCCGTGAGTGCCTGCAGGCCTCAAGCCAACCACCGAAGGAGAAGAAACAACTCGGGGAGAATTCCTGCTTCAGCGCATCTAGCCATGCCTGCGGTTGGAAGCATTTTGGCGTGTGCATGCGTGAGCGCCCTGCAAGGGAGGCCCAAACCATTTTGCGTGTGAGACCCAGGCCCCGGCAGAAGGCAGAACACGACTCCCCACTTGTTTCGTGAAGCTGGCGAACACTGCGGCTCCCCTTTTGCACGGAAGTCTCATCGCTACCGTTCGACCTCGGAGAATCAACCCTGTAGAGAAACCGTGGCTTAGGTACCGTTGACCTCTCTGGGAGGAAGCAGTTTAGGGTGTACGGTGGCTGAGAACGGACGGCAGCTGTCAACTCACTTCTCGTTTACGAGGCGGGTACCATTGCCCCGTGTGTGCGTGCAGGCTTAAAGACAGCCACCTCACTCGAAGTAAAAGCTGGGTGGAGACTCCTTGCTTGAGCTCCAATGGCCGCTCCTGAGGGTGGAAACGTTTTGCTGTGGGAGTGCGGGAGAGCACTGCAAGGGAGTCCGAAAGCGTTTTCCGAGTGAGGCTCAGGCCCTGGCAGAAGGCAGAACACGACTCCCCACTTGTTTCATGAAGCTGTCGAGCACTGCGGCCCCACTTGTGCATGGAAGTCTCGGCGCTAGCGTTCTAACTCGAAGAAACAACACGGTAGAGAAACCGTGCTTTAGCTACCCTCCACCTCTCTGAGGGAGGAAGGTCTTTCCAGGCTACCGTGGCTGCGTGCCTGGGGAACGGGTCCCTTACTTGAAACCGAGGTAGAAGAAGTTCGGGCCAGAAGGCACCTCTCGACTCAGCTCTTGTTCCCCGAAGCTGACACTACTGCTCCATGTGTGCCTAGGAATGCTAAGTGCGCCACACTGATTTGGCAGAAAGGAGCCGGTGCAGAATCCCAGCTTCAGCTCATTCGCCTCTCCACAGGGTGGCAGCCTATTTAACTCGGCTGTAGGGCAAAGCTGGGGAATGAGTCCCAGCAGAATTCCCAGGGGAAATAAGCATGGGCAGAAGGCACCTCTCGACTCAACTCTGGTTTCGGGAAGCGAGATCGGCTCTCCCGTGTGTGCGTGGGGTCCTAAGTGCCACCCACCCAACGCAAAAGAACGGAACGGTAGAGAAGTCGTGCGTCAGCAAAGAACGCCCTTCCTGAGCGTGAACTGCACCTAGGGTGTGTTTCTGTGAAAGCATGAGAAATGGCACCTAAACGTAACGCGGAGTGAGAAGCAGGCCTGTAAGGAAGGCTGCTGTGGACTCACCTCTTGTTTTAGGAGATCAGCACTGCTGTACCCTGGGTGCCTGCAAGGGAGGTCCAAACCATTTGGCGTGTGAGACTCAGGCCCCGGCAGAAGGCAGAACACCACTCCCCAATTGTTTCATGAAGCTGGCTAGCACTGCGGCTCCCCTTTGGCACGGAGGTCTCATCGGTACCGTTCGAACTCGGAGAAAGAACCCTGTAGAGAAACCGTGGCTTAGCTGCAGGAACCAAGTGGGGTGTCCAGGCTACTAAGAGCAAGAATCAATGCTACAGAGTTACTGCGCGTTACTTAACATTGCCGTTCCTGAAGCCACGGGAACAGTACAGTGCTCGTGTAGGAGGGACCGGGGAAAGGGAAGGGTCCCATACCTGAAATGGAGTGAGAAGCAGGGCAGTGCGGAAGGCAGCTCTCACCTCACCTCTTGTTTAGGAGGCTAGTTACCCTCACCCCGGGTGCGCCCGCAGGCCTCAAGCCGACCACCTAACTCAAAGGAACAACTCTGTAGAGAATTCCTGCTTCGGCTAGACTAGCCATGCCTGAGAGTGGACGCTTTTGGCTGTGTGCATGCGTGAGCGCCCTGCAAGGGAGGCCCAAACCATTTTGCGTGTGAGATTCAGGCTCCGGCAGAAGGCAGAACAGGACTCCCCACTTGTTTCATGAAGCTAGCACTGCGGCCCCACTTCTGCATGGAAGTCTCATCGCTCGCGTTCTCACTCGGAGAAACAACGCTGTAGAGAAACGGCGCTTTAGCCACCGTCGACCTCTGAGTGGGAGGAAGCAGTTTCGGGTGGACTGTGGGTGAGAGCCTGGGGACGGGTCCCATTCCGTCCAATCGAGGGAGAATCAGGCCGGTACAGAAGGCAGCTCTCAACTCACTCACATCATGGTTGTGGGGCTAGTACTGGTGCCCCGGGTGTGCGTGCAGCCTTAAAGACAGCCACCTAGCTCCAAGGAACAGCTGGGGAGAGAATCCGTGCTTCAGCTCAAACAGCCGCTCCTGAGGGTGGAAGCCCTTTGTTGTGTGCGTGCGGGAGAGCACTGCAAGGGAGTCCCAAACCTAATTCCGACGGAGCCTCAGGGCGCTGCAGAAGGCAGCCCAAGACTCCCCACTTGGTTCCTCCAGCTAGCACGGCGGCCCCACTTTTGCATGGATGTCTCATCGCCTGCGTTCTATCTCGAAGAAACAACAGTGTGCAGAAACGGTGCTTTAGCTGCCGTTGACCTCTCTGTGGGAGGAAGCAGTTTAGGGTGTACTGTGGCTGAGAGCCTGGGGACGGGTTCCATACGTCAAATCGAGGGAGAAACAAGCCTGTGCAGAAGGCAGCTGTCAACACACCCCTTGTTTACGAGGCTAGTACAGTTGCCCCGTGAGTGCCTGCAGGCCTCAAGCCAACCACTGATGGGGAAGGAACAACTCGGGGAGAATTCCTGCTTCAGCGCATCTAGCCAAGCCTGCGGTTGGAAGCATTTTGGCGTGTGCATGCGTGAGCGCCCTGCAAGGGAGGCCCAAACCATTTTGCGTGTGAGACTCAGGACCCGGAACAAGGCAGAACACGACTCCCCACTTGTTTCATGAAGCTAGCACTGCGGCCCCACTTCTGCATGGAAGTCTCATCGCTCGCGTTCTCACTCGGAGAAAAAACGCTGTAGAGAAACGGCGCTTTACCACCGTCGACCTCTCTGTGGGAGGAAGCAGTTTCGGGTGGACTGTGGGTGAGAGCCTGGGGACGGGACCCATTTCGTCCAATCGAGGGAGAGACAGGCCGGTAGAGAAGGCAGCTCTCAACTCACTCACATCAGGGTTTGGGGCTAGTACCGGTGCCCCGGGTGTGCGTGCAGCCTAAAGACAGCCACCTAGCTCGAAGGAACAGCTGGGGAGAGAATCCGTGCTTCAGCTCAAACAGCCGCTCCTGAGGGTGGAAGCCCTTTGTTGTGTGCGTGCGGGAGAGCACTGCAAGGGAGTCCCAAACCTAATTCTTACGGAGCCTCGGGCGCTGCAGAAGGCAGCCCACGACTCCCCACTTGGTTCCTCCAGCTAGCACGGCGGCCCCACTTTTGCATGGAACTCTCATCGCCTGCGTTCTAACTCGAAGAAACAACAGTGTGCAGAAACCGTGCTTTAGCTGCCGTTGACCTCTCTGTGGGAGGAAGCAGTTTAGGGTGTACTGTGGCTGAGAGCCTGGGGACGGGTTCCATACGTCAAATCGAGGGAGAAACAATCCTGTGCAGAAGGCAGCTGTCAACTCACCCCTTGTTTACGAGGCTAGTACAGTTGCCCCGTGAGTGCCTGCAGGCCTCAAGCCAACCACCGAAGGGGAAGGAACAACTCGGGGAGAATTCCTGCTTCAGCGCATCTAGCCATGCCTGGGGTTGGAAGCATTTTGGCGTGTGCATGCGTGAGCGCCCTGCAAGGGAGGCCCAAAACATTTTGCGTGTGAGACCCAGGCCCCGGCAGAAGGCAGAACACGACTCCCCACTTGTTTCGTGAAGCTGGCGAACACTGCGGCTCCCCTTTTGCACGGAAGTCTCATCGCTACCGTTCGAACTCGGAGAAACAACCCTGTAGAGAAACCGTGGCTTAGGTACCGTTGACCTGTCTGTGGGAGGAAGCAGTTTAGGGTGTACGGTGGCTGAGAACGGATGGTAGCTCTCAACTCACCTCTCGTTTACGAGGCGGGTACCATTGCCCCGTGTGTGCGTGCAGGCTTAAAGACAGCCACTTCACTCGAAGGAAAAGCTGGGTGGAGACTCCGTGCTTCAGCTCCAATGGCCGCTCCTGAGGGTGGAAACGTTTTGCTGTGGGAGTGCGGGAGAGCATTGTAAGGGAGTCCGAAAGCATTTTCCGAGTGAGGCTCAGGCCCTGGCAGAAGGCAGAACACGACTCCCCACTTGTTTCATGAAGCTGGCGAGCACTGCGGCCCCACTTCCGCATGGAAGTCTCGGCGCTAGCGTTCTAACTCGAAGAAACAACACGGTAGAGAAACCGTGCTTTAGCTACCCTCCACCTCTCTGAGGGAGGAAGGTCTTTCCAGGCTACCGTCGCTGCGTGCCTGGGGAACGGGTCCCTTACTTGAAACCGAGGGAGAAGAAGTTCGGGCCAGAAGTCACCTCTCGACTCAGCTCTTGTTCCCCGAAGCTGACACTACTGCTCCATGTGTGCCTAGGAATGCTAAGTGCGCCACACTGATTTGGCAGAAAGGAGCCGGTGCAGAATCCCAGCTTCAGCTCATTCGCCTCTCCACAGGGTGGCAGCCTATTCAACTCGGCTGGAGGGCAAAGCTGGGGAATGAGTCCCAGCAGAATTCCCAGGGAGAAATAAGCATGGGCAGAAGGCACCTCTCGAATCAACTCTGGTTTCGAGAAGCGTGATCGGCTCTCCCGTGTGTGCGTGGGGTCCTAAGTGTCGCCAACCCAACGCAAAGGAACGGAACGGTAGAGAAGCCGTGCGTCAGCAAAGAAAGCCCTTTCTGAGCATGAACTGAACCTAGGGTGTGTTTCTGTGAAAGGATGAGAAATGGCACCTAAACGTAACGCGGAGTGAGAAGCAGGCCTGTAAGGAAGGCTGCTGTGGACTCACCTCTTGTTTTAGGAGATCAGCACTGCTGTACCCTGGGTGCCTGCAAGGGAGGCCCAAACCATTTGGCGTGTGAGACGCAGGCCCCGGCAGAAGGCAGAACACCACTCCCCAATTGTTTCATGAAGCTGGCTAGCACTGCGGCTCCCCTTTGGCACGGAAGTCTCATAGCTACCGTTCGAACTCGGAGAAGGAACCCTGTAGAGAAACCGTGGCTTAGCTCGAGGAACCATGTGGGGAGTCCAGGCTACTAAGAGCAAGAATCAATGCTACAGAGTTACTGCGCGTTACTTAACATTGCCGTTCCTGAAGCCACGGGAACTGTACAGTGCTCGTGTAGGAGGGACCGGGGAAAGGGAAGGGTCCCATACCTGAAATGGAGTGAGAAGCAGGCCAGTGCGGAAGGCAGCTCTCACCTCACCTCTTGTTTAGGAGGCTAGTTACCCTCGCCCCGGGTGCGCCGGCAGGCCTCAAGCCGTCCACCTAACTTAAAGGAACAACTCTGTAGAGAATTCCTGCTTCGGCTAGACTAGCCATGCCTGAGAGTGGACGCTTTTGGCTGTGTGCATGCGTGAGCGCCCTGCAAGGGAGCCCAAACCATTTTGCGTGTGAGACTCAGGACCCGGCAGAAGGCAGAACACGACTCCCCACTTGTTTCATGAAGCTAGCACTGCGGCCCCACTTCTGCATGGAAGTCTCATCGCTCGCGTTCTCACTCGGAGAAACAACGCTGTAGAGAAACGGCGCTTTAGCCACCGTCGACCTCTCTGTGGGAGGAAGCAGTTTCGGGTGGACTGTGGGTGAGAGCCTGGGGATGGGTCCCATTTCGTCCAATCGAGGGAGAGACAGGCCGGTACAGAAGGCAGCTCTCAACTCACACACATCATGGTTGTGGGGCTAGTACCGGTGCCCCGGGTGTGCGTGCAGCCTTAAAGACAGCCACCTAGCTCCAAGGAACAGCTGGGGAGAGATTCCGTGCTTCAGCTCAAACAGCCGCTCCTGAGGGTGGAAGCTCTTTTTTGTGTGCGTGCGGGAGAGCACTGCAAGGGAGTCCCAAACCTAATTCCGACGGAGCCTCGGCCGCTGCAGAAGGCAGCCCACGACTCCCCACTTGGTTCCGCCAGCTAGCACGGCGGCCCCACTTTTGCATGGAAGTCTCATCGCCTGCGTTCTAACACGAAGAAACAACAGTGTGCAGAAACCGTGCTTTAGCTGCCGTTGACCTCTCTGTGGGAGGAAGCATTTTAGGGTGTACTGTGGCTGAGAGCCTGGGGACGGGTTCCATACGTCAAATCGAGGGAGAAACGGACCTGTGCAGAAGGCAGCTGTCAACTCACCCCTTGTTTACGAGGCTAGTGCAGTTGCCCCGTGAGTGCCTGCAGGCCTCAAGCCAAACACCGAAGGGGAAGGAACAACTCTGTGGAGAATTCCTGCTTCAGCGGACCTCGCCATGCCTGCGGCTGGAATCATTTTGCCGTGTGCATGCGTGAGCGCCCGGCAAGGGAGGCTCATACCATTTTGCGTGTGAGACCCAGGCCGCGGCAGAAGGCAGAACACGAGTCCCCACTTGTTTCGTGAAGCTGGCGAGCACTGCGGCTCCCCGTTTGCACAGAAGTCTCATCGCTAGCGTTCGAACTGGAAGAAAGAACCCTGTAGAGAAACCGTGGCTTAGCTGGAGGAACCAAGTGGGGAGTCCAGACTACTAAGGGCAAGAATCAATGGTACAGAGATACTGCGCGTTACTTAACATTGCCGTTCCTTAAGCCACGGGAACTGTATAGTGCTCGTGTAGGAGGGACCGGGGAAAGCGAAGGGTCCCATACCTGAAATGGAGTGAGAAGCAGGCCGGTGCGGAAGGCACCTCTCAACTCACCTCTTGTTTAGTAGCCTAGTTACCCTCGCCCCGGGTCCGCCTGCAGGCCTCAAGCCGACCACCTAACTCAAAGGAACAACTCTGTAGAGAATTCCTGCTTCGGCTAGACTAGCCATGCCTGAGAGTGGACGCTTGTGGCTGTGTGCATGCGTGAGCGCCCTGCAAGGGAGGCCCAAACCATTTTGCGTGTGAGACTCAGTCCACGGAAGAAGGCAGAACACGACTCCCCACTTGTTTCATGAAGCTAGCACTGCGGCCCCACTTCTGCATAGAAGTCTCATCGCTAGCCTTCTCACTCGGAGAAAAAACGCTGTAGAGAAACGGCGCTTTACCACCGTCGACCTCTCTGTGGGAGGAAGCAGTTTCGTGTGGACTGTGGGTGAGAGCCTGGGGACGGGACCCATTTCGTCCAATCGAGGGAGAGACAGGCCGGTACAGAAGGCAGCTCTCAACTCACTCACATCATGGTTTTGGGGCTAGTACCGGTGCCCCGGGTGTGCGTGCAGCCTAAAGACAGCCGCCTAGCTCGAAGGAACAGCTGGGGAGAGAATCCGTGCTTCACCTCAAACAGCCGCTCCTGAGGGTGGAAGCCCTTTGTTGTGTGCGTGCGGGAGAGCACTGCAAGGGAGTCCCAAACCTAATTCTGACGGAGCCTCGGCCGCTGCAGAAGGCAGCCCACGACTCCCCAGTTGGTTCCTCCAGCTACCACGGCGGCCCCACTTTTGCATGGAAGTCTCATCACCTGCATTCTAACTCGAAGAAACAACAGTGTGCAGAAACCGTGCTTTAGCTGCCATTGACCTCTCTGTGGGAGGAAGCATTTTAGGGTGTACTGTGCCTGAGAGCCTGGGGACGGGTTCCATACGTCAAATCGAGGGAGAAACAAGCCTGTGCAGAAGGCAGCTGTCAACTCACCCCTTGTTTACGAGTCTAGTACAGTTGTCCCGTGAGTGCCTGCAGGCCTCAAGCCAACCACCGAAGGAGAAGAAACAACTCGGGGAGAATTCCTGCTTCAGCGCATCTAGCCATGCCTGCGGTTGGAAGCATTTTGGCGTGTGCATGCGTGAGCGCCCTGCAAGGGAGGCCCAAACCATTTTGCGTGTGAGACCCAGGCCCCGGCAGAAGGCAGAACACGACTCCCCACTTGTTTCGTGAAGCTGGCGAACACTGCGGCTCCCCTTTTGCACGGAAGTCTCATCGCTACCGTTCGACCTCGGAGAATCAACCCTGTAGAGAAACCGTGGCTTAGGTACCGTTGACCTCTCTGGGAGGAAGCAGTTTAGGGTGTACGGTGGCTGAGAACGGACGGCAGCTGTCAACTCACTTCTCGTTTACGAGGCGGGTACCATTGCCCCGTGTGTGCGTGCAGGCTTAAAGACAGCCACCTCACTCGAAGTAAAAGCTGGGTGGAGACTCCTTGCTTGAGCTCCAATGGCCGCTCCTGAGGGTGGAAACGTTTTGCTGTGGGAGTGCGGGAGAGCACTGCAAGGGAGTCCGAAAGCGTTTTCCGAGTGAGGCTCAGGCCCTGGCAGAAGGCAGAACACGACTCCCCACTTGTTTCATGAAGCTGTCGAGCACTGCGGCCCCACTTGTGCATGGAAGTCTCGGCGCTAGCGTTCTAACTCGAAGAAACAACACGGTAGAGAAACCGTGCTTTAGCTACCCTCCACCTCTCTGAGGGAGGAAGGTCTTTCCAGGCTACCGTGGCTGCGTGCCTGGGGAACGGGTCCCTTACTTGAAACCGAGGTAGAAGAAGTTCGGGCCAGAAGGCACCTCTCGACTCAGCTCTTGTTCCCCGAAGCTGACACTACTGCTCCATGTGTGCCTAGGAATGCTAAGTGCGCCACACTGATTTGGCAGAAAGGAGCCGGTGCAGAATCCCAGCTTCAGCTCATTCGCCTCTCCACAGGGTGGCAGCCTATTTAACTCGGCTGTAGGGCAAAGCTGGGGAATGAGTCCCAGCAGAATTCCCAGGGGAAATAAGCATGGGCAGAAGGCACCTCTCGACTCAACTCTGGTTTCGGGAAGCGAGATCGGCTCTCCCGTGTGTGCGTGGGGTCCTAAGTGCCACCCACCCAACGCAAAAGAACGGAACGGTAGAGAAGTCGTGCGTCAGCAAAGAACGCCCTTCCTGAGCGTGAACTGCACCTAGGGTGTGTTTCTGTGAAAGCATGAGAAATGGCACCTAAACGTAACGCGGAGTGAGAAGCAGGCCTGTAAGGAAGGCTGCTGTGGACTCACCTCTTGTTTTAGGAGATCAGCACTGCTGTACCCTGGGTGCCTGCAAGGGAGGTCCAAACCATTTGGCGTGTGAGACTCAGGCCCCGGCAGAAGGCAGAACACCACTCCCCAATTGTTTCATGAAGCTGGCTAGCACTGCGGCTCCCCTTTGGCACGGAGGTCTCATCGGTACCGTTCGAACTCGGAGAAAGAACCCTGTAGAGAAACCGTGGCTTAGCTGGAGGAACCAAGTGGGGTGTCCAGGCTACTAAGAGCAAGAATCAATGCTACAGAGTTACTGCGCGTTACTTAACATTGCCGTTCCTGAAGCCACGGGAACTGTACAGTGCTCGTGTAGGAGGGACCGGGGAAAGGGACGGGTCCCATACCTGAAATGGAGTGAGAAGCAGGCCAGTGCGGAAGGCAGCTCTCACCTCACCTCTTGTTTAGGAGGCTAGTTACCCTCACCCCGGGTGCGCCCTCAGGCCTCAAGCCGACCACCTAACTCAAAGGAACAACTCTGAAGAGAATTCCTGCTTCGGCTAGACTAGCCATGCCTGAGAGTGGACGCTTTTGGCTTTGTGCATGCGTGAGCGCCCTGCAAGGGAGGCCCAAACCATTTTGCGTGTGAGACTCAGGCCCCGGCAGAAGGCAGAACACGACTCCCCACTTGTTTCATGAAGCTAGCACTGCGGCCCCACTTCTGCATGGAAGTCTCATCGCTCGCGTTCTCACTCGGAGAAACAACGCTGTAGAGAAACGGCGCTTTAGCCACCGTCGACCTCTGAGTGGGAGGAAGCAGTTTCGGGTGGACTGTGGGTGAGAGCCTGGGGACGGGTCCCATTTCGTCCAATCGAGGGAGAGACAGGCCGGTACAGAAGGCAGCTCTCAACTCACTCACATCATGGTTGTGGGGCTAGTACCGGTGCCCCGGGTGTGCGTGCAGCCTTAAAGACAGCCACCTAGCTCCAAGGAACAGCTGGGGAGAGAATCCGTGCTTCAGCTCAAACAGCCGCTCCTGAGGGTGGAAGCCCTTTGTCGTGTGCGTGCGGGAGAGCACTGCAAGGGAGTCCCAAACCTAATTTCGACGGAGCCTCGGGGCGCTGCAGAAGGCAGCCCAAGATTCCCCACTTGGTTCCTCCAGCTAGCACGGCGGCCCCACTTTTGCATGGAAGTCTCATCGCCTGCGTTCTAACTCGAAGAAACAACAGTGTGCAGAAACCGTGCTTTAGCTGCCGTTGACCTCTCTGTGGGAGGAAGCATTTTAGGGTGTACTGTGGCTGAGAGTCTGGGGACGGGTTCCATACGTCAAATCGAGGGAGAAACGGACCTGTGCAGAAGGCAGCTGTCAACACACCCCTTGTTTACGAGGCTAGTACAGTTGCCCCGTGAGTGCCTGCAGGCCTCAAGCCAAACACCGAAGGGGAAGGAACAACTCTGTGGAGAATTCCTGCTTCAGCGGATCTCTCCATGCCTGCGGCTGGAATCATTTTGCCGTGTGCATGCGTGAGCGCCCGGCAAGGGAGGCCCAAACCATTTTGCTTGTGAGACCCAGGCCTCGGCAGAAGGCAGAACACGAGTCCCCACTTGTTTCGTGAAGCTGGCGAGCACTGCGGCTCCCCGTTTGCACGGAAGTCTCATGGCTAGCGTTCGACTCGAAGAAAGAACCCTGTAGAGAAACCGTGGCTTAGCTGGAGGAACCAAGTGGGGAGTCCAGACTACTAAGGGCAAGAATCAATGCTACACAGATACTGTGCGTTACTTAACATTGCTGTTCCTGAAGCCACAGGAACTGTATAGTGCTCGTGTAGGAGGGACCGGGGAAAGGGAAGGGTCCCATATCTGAAATGGAGTGAGAAGCAGGCCGGTGCGGAAGGCACCTCTCAATTCACCTCTTGTTTAGTAGGCTAGTTACCCTCACCCCGGGTGCGCCCGCAGGCCTCAAGCCGACCACCTAACTCAAAGGAAGAACTCTGTAGAGAATTCCTGCTTCGGCTAGACTAGCCATGCCTGAGAGTGGACGCTTTTGGCTGTGTGCATGCTTGAGCGCCCTGCAAGGGAGGCCCAAACCATTTTGCGTGTGAGACTCAGTCCCCGGAAGAAGGCAGAACACTACTCCCCACTTGTTTCATGAAGCTAGCACTGCGGCCCCACTTCTGCATGGAAGTCTCATCGCTAGCGTTCTCACTCGGAGAAAAAACGCTGTAGAGAAACGGCGCTTTACCACCGTCGACCTCTCTGTGGGAGGAAGTAGTTTCGGGTGGACTGTGGGTGAGAGCCTGGGGACGGGACCCATTTCGTCCAATCGAGGGAGAGACAGGCCGGTACAGAAGGCAGCTCTCAACTCACTCACATCATGGTTTTGGGGCTAGTACCGGTGCCCCGGGTGTGCGTGCAGCCTAAAGACAGCCACCTAGCTCGAAGGAACAGCTGGGGAGAGAATCCGTGCTTCAGCTCAAACAGCCGCTCCTGAGGGTGGAAGCCCTTTGTTGTGTGCGTGCGGGAGAGCACTGCAAGGGAGTCCCAAACCTAATTCTGACGGAGCCTCGGCCGCTGCACAAGGCAGTCCACGAGTCCTCACTTGGTTCCTCCAGCTAGCACGGCGGCCCCACTTTTGCATGGAAGTCTCATCACCTGCGTTCTAACTCGAAGAAACAACAGTGTGCAGAAACCGTGCTTTAGCTGCCGTTGAGCTCTCTGTGGGAGGAAGCATTTTAGGGTGTACTGTGGCTGAGAGCCTGGGGACGGGTTCCATATGTCAAATCGAGGGAGAAACAAGCCTGTGCAGAAGGCAGCTGTCAACTCACCCCTTGTTTACGAGGCTAGTACAGTTGCCCCGTGAGTGCCTGCAGGCCTCAAGCCAACCACCGAAGGGGAAGGAACAACTCGGGGAGAATTCCTGCTTCAGCGCATCTAGCCATGCCTGCGGTTGGAAGCATTTTGCGTGTGAATGCGTGAGCGCCCTGCAAGGGAGGTCCAAACCATTTTGCGTGTGAGACCCAGGCCCCGACAGAAGGCAGAGCACGACTCCCCACTTGTTTCGTGAAGCTGGTGAACACTGCGGCTCCCCTTTTGCACGGAAGTCTCATCGCTACCGTTCGACCTCGGAGAAACAACCCTGTAGAGAAACCGTGGCTTAGGTACCGTTGACCTCTCTGTGGGAGGAAGCAGTTTAGGGTGTACGGTGGCTGAGAACGGAAGGCAGCTCTCAACTCACCTCTCGTTTACGAGGCGGGTACCATTGCCCCGTGTGTGCTTGCAGGCTTAAAGACAGCCACCTCACTCGAAGGAAAAGCTGGGTGGAGACTCCTTGCTTGAGCTCCAATGGCCGCTCCTGAGGGTGGAAACGTTTTGGTGTGGGAGTGCGCGAGAGCACTGCAAGGGAGTCCGAAAGCGTTTTCCGAGTGAGGCTCAGGCCCTGGTAGAAGGCAGAACACGACTCACCACTTGTTTCATGAAGCTGGCGAGCACTGCGGCCCCACATGTGCATGGAGGTCTCGGCGCTAGCGTTCTAACTCGAAGAAACAACACGGTAGAGAAACCGTGCTTTAGCTACCCTCCACCTCTCTGAGGGAGGAAGGTCTTTCCAGGCTACCGTGGCTGCGTGCCTGGGGAACGGGTCCCTTACCTGAAACCGAGGGAGAAGAAGTTCGGGCCAGAAGGCATCTCTCGACTCAGCTCTTGTTCCCCGAAGCTGACACTACTGCTCCATGTGTGCCTAGGAATGCTAAGTGCGCCACACTGATTTCGCAGAAAGGAGCCGGTGCAGAATCCCAGCTTCAGCTCATTCGCCTTTCCACAGGGTAGCAGCCTTTTCAACTCGGCTGGAGGGCAAAGCTGGGGAATGAGTCCCAGCAGAATTCCCAGGGAGAAATAAGCATGGGCAGAAGGCACCTCTCGAATCAACTCTGGTTTCGGGAAGCGTGATCGGCTCTCCCGTGTGTGCGTGGGGTCCTAAGTGTCACCCACCCAACGCAAAGGAACGGAACGGTAGAGAAGCCGTGCGTCAGCAAAGAACGCCCTTCCTGAGCGTGAACTGCACCTAGGGTGTGTTTCTGTGAAAGCATGAGAAATGGCACCTAAACGTAACGCGGAGTGAGAAGCAGGCCTGTAAGGAAGGCTGCTGTGGACTCACCTCTTGTTTTAGGAGATCAGCACTGCTGTACCCTGGGTGCCTGCAAGGGAGGTCCAAACCATTTGGCGTGTGAGACTCAGGCCCCGGCAGAAGGCTGAACACCACTCCCCAATTGTTTCATGAAGCTGGCTAGCACTGCGGCTCCCCTTTGGCACGGAGGTCTCATCGGTACCGTTCGAACTCGGAGAAAGAACCCTGTAGAGAAACCGTGGCTTAGCTGGAGGAACCAAGTGGGGTGTCCAGGCTACTAAGAGCAAGAATCAATGCTACAGAGTTACTGCGCGTTACTTAACATTGCCGTTCCTGAAGCCACGGGAACTGTACAGTGCTCGTGTAGGAGGGACCGGGGAAAGGGACGGGTCCCATACCTGAAATGGAGTGAGAAGCAGGCCAGTGCAGAAGGCAGCTCTCACCTCACCTCTTGTTTAGGAGGCTAGTTACCCTCACCCCGGGTGCGCCCTCAGGCCTCAAGCCGACCACCTAACTCAAAGGAACAACTCTGAAGAGAATTCCTGCTTCGGCTAGACTAGCCATGCCTGAGAGTGGACGCTTTTGGCTTTGTGCATGCGTGAGCGCCCTGCAAGGGAGGCCCAAACCATTTTGCGTGTGAGACTCAGGCCCCGGCAGAAGGCAGAACACGACTCCCCACTTGTTTCATGAAGCTAGCACTGCGGCCCCACTTCTGCATGGAAGTCTCATCGCTCGCGTTCTCACTCGGAGAAACAACGCTGTAGAGAAACGGCGCTTTAGCCACCGTCGACCTCTGAGTGGGAGGAAGCAGTTTCGGGTGGACTGTGGGTGAGAGCCTGGGGACGGGTCCCATTTCGTCCAATCGAGGGAGAGACAGGCCGGTACAGAAGGCAGCTCTCAACTCACTCACATCATGGTTGTGGGGCTAGTACCGGTGCCCCGGGTGTGCGTGCAGCCTTAAAGACAGCCACCTAGCTCCAAGGAACAGCTGGGGAGAGAATCCGTGCTTCAGCTCAAACAGCCGCTCCTGAGGGTGGAAGCCCTTTGTCGTGTGCGTGCGGGAGAGCACTGCAAGGGAGTCCCAAACCTAATTCCGACGGAGCCTCGGGGCGCTGCAGAAGGCAGCCCAAGATTCCCCACTTGGTTCCTCCAGCTAGCACGGCGGCCCCACTTTTGCATGGAAGTCTCATCGCCTGCGTTCTAACTCGAAGAAACAACAGTGTGCAGAAACCGTGCTTTAGCTGCCGTTGACCTCTCTGTGGGAGGAAGCATTTTAGGGTGTACTGTGGCTGAGAGTCTGGGGACGGGTTCCATACGTCAAATCGAGGGAGAAACGGACCTGTGCAGAAGGCAGCTGTCAACACACCCCTTGTTTACGAGGCTAGTACAGTTGCCCCGTGAGTGCCTGCAGGCCTCAAGCCAAACACCGAAGGGGAAGGAACAACTCGGGGAGAATTCCTGCTTCAGCGCATCTAGCCAAGCCTGCGGTTGGAAGCTTTTTGGCGTGTTCATCCGTGAGCGCCCTGCAAGGGAGCCCCAAACCATTTTGCGTGTGAGACCCAGGCCCCGGCAGAAGGCAGAACACGAGTCCCCACTTGTTTCGTGAAGCTGGCGAGCACAGCGGCTCCCCTTTGGCATGGAAGTCTCATCGCTACCGTTCGAACTCGGAGAAAGAACACTGTAGAGAAACCGTGGCTTAGCTGGAGGAACCAAGTGGGGAGTCCAGTCTACTAAGAGCAAGAATCAATGCTACAGAGTTACTGCGCGTTACTTAACATTGCCGTTCCTGAAGCCTCGGGAACTGTACAGTGCTCGTGTAGGAGGGAATGGGGAAAGGGAAGGGTCCCATACCTGAAATGGAGTGAGAAGCAGGCCGGTGCGGAAGGCAGCGCTCAACACACCTCTTGTTTAGGAGGCTAGTTACCCTCGCCCCGGGTGCGCCCGCAGGCCTCAAGCCGACCACCTAACTCAAAGGAACAACTCTGTAGAGAATTCCTGCTTCGGCTAGACTAGCCATGCCTGAGAGTGGACGCTTTTGGCTGTGTGCATGCGTGAGCGCCCTGCAAGGGAGGCCCAAACGATTTTGCGTGTGAGACTCAGGCCCCCGCAGAAGGCAGAACACGACTCCCCACTTGTTTCATGAAGCTAGCACTGCGGCCCCACTTCTGCATGGAAGTCTCATCGCTCGCGTTCTCACTCGGAGAAACAACGCTGTAGAGAAACGGCGCTGTAGCCGCCGTCGACCTCTGAGTGGGAGGAAGCAGTTTCGGGTGGAGTGTGGGTGAGAGCCTGGGGACTGGTCCCATTTCGTCCAATCGAGGGAGAGACAGGCCGGTACAGAAGGCAGCTCTCAACTCACTCACATCATGGTTGTGGGGCTAGTACCGGTGCACCGGGTGTGCGTGCAGCTTTAAAGACAGCCACCTAGCTCGACGGAACAGCTGGGGAGAGAATCCGTGCTTCATCTCAAACAGCCGCTCCTGAGGGTGGAAGCCCTTTGTTGTGTCCGTGCGGGAGAGCACTGCAAGGGAGTCCCAAACCTAATTCTGACGGAGCCTCGGCCACTGCATAAGGCAGCCCACGACTCCCCACTTGGTTCCTCCAGCTAGCACGGCGGCCCCACTTTTGCATGGAAGTCTCATCGCCTGCGTTCTAACTCGAAGAAACAACAGTGTGCAGAAACCGTGCCTTAGCTGCCGTTGACCTCTCTGTGGGAGGAAGCAGTTTAGGGTGTACTGTGGCTGAGAGCCTGGGGTCGGGTTCCATACGGCAAATCGAGGGAGAAACGGGCCTGTGCAGAAGGAAGCTGTCAACTCACCCCTTGTTTACGAGGCTAGTACAGTTGCCCCGTGAGTGCCTGCAGGCCTCAAGCCAACCACCGAAGGGGAAGGAACAACTCGGGGAGAATTCCTGCTTCAGCGCATCTAGCCATGCCTGCGGTTGGAAGCATTTTGGAGTGTGCATGCATGAGCGCCCTGCAAGGGGGGCCCAAACCATTTTGCGTGTGAGACCCAGGCCCCGGCAGAAGGCAGAACACGACTCCCCACTTGTTTCGTGAAGCTGGCGAACACTGCGGCTCCCCTTTTGCACGGAAGTCTCATCGCTACCGTTCGAACTTGGAGAAACAACCCTGTAGAGAAACCGTGGCTTAGGTACCGTTGACTTCTCTGTGGGAGGAAGCAGTTTAGGGTGTATGGTGGCTGAGAACGGACGGCAGCTCTCAACTCACCTCTCGTTTACGAGGCGGGTATCATTGCCCCGTGTGTGCGTGCAGGCTTAAAGACAGCCACCTCACTCGAAGGAAAAGCTGGGTGGAGACTCCGTGCTTCAGCTCCAATGGCCACTCCTGAGGGTGGAAACGTTTTGCTGTGGGAGTGCGGGAGAGCACTGCAAGGGAGTACGAAAGCATTTTCCGACTGAGGCTCAGGACCTGGCAGAAGGCAGAACACGACTCCCCACTTGTTTCATGAAGCTGGCGAGCACTGCGGCCCCACTTCCGCATGGAAGTCTCGGCGCTAGCGTTCTAACTCGAAGAAACAACACGGTAGAGAAACCGTGCTTTAGCTACCCTCCACCTCTCTGAGGGAGGAAGGTCTTTCCAGGCTACCGTGGCTGCGTGCCTGGGGAACGGGTCCCTTACTTGAAACCGAGGGAGAAGAAGTTCGGGCCAGAAGGCAGCTCTCGACTCAGCTCTTGTTCCCCGAAGCTGACACTACTGCTCCATGTGTGCCTAGGAATGCTAAGTGCGCCACACTGATTTGGCAGAAAGGAGCCGGTGCAGAATCCCAGCTTCAGCTCATTCGCCTGTCCACAGGGTGGCAGCCTTTTCAATTCGGCTGGAGGGCAAAGCTGGGGAATGAGTCCCAGCAGAATTCCCAGGGAGAAATAAGCATGGGCAGAAGGCACCTCTCGAATCAACTCTGGTTTCGGGAAGCGAGATCGGCTCTCCCGCGTGTGCGTGGGGTCCTAAGTGCCACCCACCCAACGCAAAGGAACGGAACGTTAGAGAAGCCGTGCGTCAGCAAAGAACGCCCTTCCTGAGCGTGAACTGCACCTAGGGTGTGTTTCTGTGAAAGCATGAGAAATGGCACCTAAACGTAACGCGGAGTGAGAAGCAGGCCTGTAAGGAAGGCTGCTGTGGACTCACCTCTTGTTTTAGGAGATCAGCACTGCTGTACCCTGGGTGCCTGCAAGGGAGGCCCAAACCATTTGGCGTGTGAGACTCAGGCCCCGGCAGAAGGCAGAACACCACTCCGCAATTGTTTCATGAAGCTGGCTAGCATTGCGGCTCCCCTTTGGCACGGAAGTCTCATCGCTACCGTTCGAACTCGGAGAAAGAACCCTGTAGAGAAACCGTGGCTTAGCTGGAGGAACCAAGTGGGGAGTCCAGTCTACTAAGAGCAGGAATCAATGCTACAGAGTTACTGCGCGTTAATTAACATTGCCGTTCCTGAAGCCACGGGAACTGTACAGTGCTCGTGTAGGAGGGACCGGGGAAAGGGAAGGGTCCCATTCCTGAAATGGAGTGAGAAGCAGGCCGGTGCGGAAGGCACCTCTAAAATCACCTCTTGTTTAGGAGGCTAGTTACCCTCGCACCGGGTGCGCCCGCAGACCTCAAGCCGACCACCTATCTCAAAGGAAGAACTCTGTAGAGAATTCCTGCTTCGGCTAGACTAGCCATGCCTGAGAGTGGACGCTTTTGGCTGTGTGCATGCGTGAGTGCCCTGCAAGGGAGGCCCAAACCATTTTGCGTGTGAGACTCAGGGCCCGGCAGAAGGCAGAACACGACTCCCCACTTGTTTCATGAAGCTAGCACTGCGGCCCCACTTCTGCATGGAAGCCTCATCGCTCGCGTTCTCACTCGGAGAAACAACGCTGTAGAGAAACGGCGCTTTAGCCACCGTCGACCTCTGAGTGGGAGGAAGCAGTTTCGGGTGGACTGTGGGTGAGAGCCTGGGGACGGGTCCCATTTCGTCCAATCGAGGGAGAATCAGGCCGGTACAGAAGGCAGCTCTCAACTCACTCACATCATGGTTGTGGGGTTAGTACCGGTGCCCCGGGTGTGCGTGCAGCCTAAAGACAGCCACCTAGCTCCAAGGAACAGCTGGGGAGAGAATCCGTGCTTCAGCTCAAACAGCCGCTCCTGAGGGTGGAAGCCCTTTGTTGTGTGCGTGCGGGAGAGCACTGCAAGGGAGTCCCAAACCTAATTCCGACGGAGCATCGGCCGCTGCAGAAGGCAGCCCACGACTCCCCACTTGGTTCCTCCAGCTAGCACGGCGGCCCCACTTTTGCATGGAAGTCTAATCGCCTGCGTTCTAACTCGAAGAAACAACAGTGTGCAGAAACCGTGCTTTAGCTGCCGTTGACCTCTCTGTGGGAGGAAGCAGTTTAGGGTGTACTGTGGCTGAGAGCCTGGTGACGGGTTCTATACGTCAATTCGAGGGAGAAACGGACCTGTGCAGAAGGCAGCTGTCAACTCACCCCTTGTTTACGAGGCTAGTGCAGTTGCCCCGTGAGTGCCTGCAGGCCTCAAGCCAAACACCGAAGGGGAAGGAACAACTCTGGAGAATTCCTGCTTCAGGGGATCTCGCCATGCCTGCAGCTGGAATCATTTTGCCGTGTGCATGCGTGAGCGCCCGGCAAGGGAGGCCCAAACCATTTTGCGTGTGAGACCCAGGCCTCGGCAGAAGGCAGAACACGAGTCCCCACTTGTTTCGTGAAGCTGGCGAGCACTGCGGCTCCCCATTTGCACGGAAGTCTCATCGCTATCGTTCGAACTCGAAGAAAGAACCCTGTAGAGAAACCGTGGCTTAGCTGGAGGAACCAAGTGGGGAGTCCAGACTACTAAGGGCAAGAATCAATGCTACAGAGATACTGCGCGTTACTTAACATTGCCGTTCCTGAAGCCACGTGAACTGTATAGTGCTCGTGTAGGAGGGACCGGGGAAAGCGAAGGGTCCCATACCTGAAATGGAGTGAGAAGCAGGCCGGTGCGGAAGGCACCTCTCAACTCACCTCTTGTTTAGTAGGCTAGTTACCCTCGCCCCGGGTGCGCCCGCAGGCCTCAAGCCGACCACCTAACTCAAAGGAACAACTCTGTAGAGAATTCCTGCTTCGGCTAGACTAGCCATGCCTGAGAGTGGACGCTTTTGGCTGTGTGCATGCGTGAGCGCCCTGCAAGGGAGGCCCAAACCATTTTGCGTGTGAGACTCAGGACCCGGAACAAGGCAGAACACGACTCCCCACTTGTTTCATGAAGCTAGCACTGCGGCCCCACTTCTGCATGGAAGTCTCATCGCTCGCGTTCTCACTCGGAGAAAAAACGCTGTAGAGAAACGGCGCTTTACCACCGTCGACCTCTCTGTGGGAGGAAGCAGTTTCGGGTGGACTGTGGGTGAGAGCCTGGGGACGGGACCCATTTCGTCCAGTCGAGGGAGAGACAGGCCGGTACAGAAGGCAGCTCTCAACTCACTCACAGCATGGTTTTGGGGCTAGTACCGGTGCCCCGGGTGTGCGTGCAGCCTAAAGACAGCCACCTAGCTCGAAGGAACAGCTGGGGAGAGAATCCGTGCTTCAGCTCAAACAGCCGCTCCTGAGGGTGGAAGCCCTTTGTTGTGTGCGTGCGGGAGAGCACTGCAAGGGAGTCCCAAACCTAATTCTTACGGAGCCTCGGGCGCTGCAGAAGGCAGCCCACGACTCCCCAGTTGGTTCCTCCAGCTAGCACGGCGGCCCCACTTTTGCATGGAAGTCTCATCGCCTGCGTTCTAACTCGAAGAAACAACAGTGTGCAGAAACCGTGCTTTAGCTGCCGTTGACCTCTCTGTGGGAGGAAGCAGTTTAGGGTGTACTGTGGCTGAGAGCCTGGGGACGGGTTCCATACGTCAAATCGAGGGAGAAACAAGCCTGTGCAGAAGGCAGGTGTCAACTCACCCCTTGTTTACGAGGCTAGTACAGTTGCCCCGTGAGTGCCTGCAGGCCTCAAGCCAACCACCGAAGGGGAAGGAACAACTCGGGGAGAATTCCTGCTTCAGCGCATCTAGCCATGCCTGCGGTTGGAAGCATTTTGGCGTGTGCATGCGTGAGCGCCCTGCAAGGGAGGCCCAAACCATTTTGCGTGTGAGACCCAGGCCCCGGCAGAAGGCAGAACACGACTCCCCACTTGTTTCGTGAAGCTGGCGAACACTGCGGCTCCCCTTTTGCACGGAAGTCTCATCGCTACCGTTCGAACTCGGAGAAACAACCCTGTAGAGAAACCGTGGCTTAGGTACCGTTGACCTCTCTGTGGGAGGAAGCAGTTTAGGGTGTACGGTGGCTGAGAACGGACGGCAGCTCTCAACTCACCTCTCGTTTACGAGGCGGGTACCATTGCCCCGTGTGTGCGTGCAGGCTTAAAGACAGCCACCTCACTCGAAGGAAAAGCTGGGTGGAGACTCCGGGCTTCAGCTCCAATGGCCATTCCTGAGGGTGGAAACGTTTTGCTGTGGGAGTGCGGGAGAGCACTATAAGGGAGTCCGAAAGCATTTTCCGAGTGAGGCTCAGGCCCTGACAGAAGGCAGAACACGACTCCCCACTTGTTTCATGAAGCTGGCGAGCACTGCGGCCCCACTTCCGCATGGAAGTCTCGGCGCTAGCGTTCTAACTCGAAGAAACAACACGGTAGAGAAACCGTGCTTTAGCTACCCTCCACCTCTCTGAGGGAGGAAGGTCTTTCCAGGCTACCGTGGCTGCCTGCCTGGGGAACGGGTCCCTTACTTGAAACCGAGGGAGAAGAAGTTCGGGCCAGAAGGCACCTCTCGACTCAGCTCTTTTTCCCCGAAGCTGACACTACTGCTCCATGTGTGCCTAGGAATGCTAAGTGCGCCACACTGATTTGGCAGAAAGGAGCCGGTGCAGAATCCCAGCTTCAGCTCATTCGCCTCTCCACAGGGTGGCAGCCTATTCAACTCGGCTGGAGGGCAAAGCTGGGGAATGAGTCCCAGCAGAATTCCCAGGGAGAAATAAGCATGGGCAGAAGGCACCTCTCGACTCAACTCTGGTTTCGGGAAGCGAGATCGGCTCTCCCGTGTGTGCGTGGGGTCCTAAGTGTCACCCACCCAACGCAAAGGAACGGAACGGTAGAGAAGCCGTGCGTCAGCAAAGAACGCCCTTCCTGAGCGTGAACTGCACCTACGGTGTGTTTCTGTGAAAGCATGAGAAATGGCACCTAAACGTAACGCGGAGTGAGAAGCAGGCCTGTAAGGAAGGCTGCTGTGGACTCAACTCTTGTTTTAGGAGATCAGCACTGCTGTACCCTGGGTGCCTGCAAGGGAGGTCCAAACCATTTGGCGTGTGAGACTCAGGCCCCGGCAGAAGGCTA
Source organism: Mirounga angustirostris (assembly GCF_029215605.1). Classification (NCBI taxonomy): domain Eukaryota; kingdom Metazoa; phylum Chordata; class Mammalia; order Carnivora; family Phocidae; genus Mirounga; species Mirounga angustirostris. Next base: position 147,296 of record NW_026991804.1, on the reverse strand, counting down.
AACACCACTCCCCAATTGTTTCATGAAGCTGGCTAGCACTGCGGCTCCCCTTTGGCACGGAGGTCTCATCGGTACCGTTCGAACTCGGAGAAAGAACCCTGTAGAGAAACCGTGGCTTAGTGGAGGAACCAAGTGGGGTGTCCAGGCTACTAAGAGCAAGAATCAATGCTACAGAGTTACTGCGCGTTACTTAACATTGCCGTTCCTGAAGCCACGGGAACAGTACAGTGCTCGTGTAGGAGGGACCGGGGAAAGGGAAGGGTCCCATACCTGAAATGGAGTGAGAAGCAGGGCAGTGCGGAAGGCAGCTCTCACCTCACCTCTTGTTTAGGAGGCTAGTTACCCTCACCCCGGGTGCGCCCGCAGGCCTCAAGCCGACCACCTAACTCAAAGGAACAACTCTGTAGAGAATTCCTGCTTCGGCTAGACTAGCCATGCCTGAGAGTGGACGCTTTTGGCTGTGTGCATGCGTGAGCGCCCTGCAAGGGAAGCCCAAACCATTTTGCGTGTGAGATTCAGGCTCCGGCAGAAGGCAGAACAGGACTCCCCACTTGTTTCATGAAGCTAGCACTGCGGCCCCACTTCTGCATGGAAGTCTCATCGCTCGCGTTCTCACTCGGAGAAACAACGCTGTAGAGAAACGGCGCTTTAGCCACCGTCGACCTCTGAGTGGGAGGAAGCAGTTTCGGGTGGACTGTGGGTGAGAGCCTGGGGACGGGTCCCATTCCGTCCAATCGAGGGAGAATCAGGCCGGTACAGAAGGCAGCTCTCAACTCACTCACATCATGGTTGTGGGGCTAGTACTGGTGCCCCGGGTGTGCGTGCAGCCTTAAAGACAGCCACCTAGCTCCAAGGAACAGCTGGGGAGAGAATCCGTGCTTCAGCTCAAACAGCCGCTCCTGAGGGTGGAAGCCCTTTGTTGTGTGCGTGCGGGAGAGCACTGCAAGGGAGTCCCAAACCTAATTCCGACGGAGCCTCAGGGCGCTGCAGAAGGCAGCCCAAGACTCCCCACTTGGTTCCTCCAGCTAGCACGGCGGCCCCACTTTTGCATGGATGTCTCATCGCCTGCGTTCTATCTCGAAGAAACAACAGTGTGCAGAAACGGTGCTTTAGCTGCCGTTGACCTCTCTGTGGGAGGAAGCAGTTTAGGGTGTACTGTGGCTGAGAGCCTGGGGACGGGTTCCATACGTCAAATCGAGGGAGAAACAAGCCTGTGCAGAAGGCAGCTGTCAACACACCCCTTGTTTACGAGGCTAGTACAGTTGCCCCGTGAGTGCCTGCAGGCCTCAAGCCAACCACTGATGGGGAAGGAACAACTCGGGGAGAATTCCTGCTTCAGCGCATCTAGCCAAGCCTGCGGTTGGAAGCATTTTGGCGTGTGCATGCGTGAGCGCCCTGCAAGGGAGGCCCAAACCATTTTGCGTGTGAGACTCAGGACCCGGAACAAGGCAGAACACGACTCCCCACTTGTTTCATGAAGCTAGCACTGCGGCCCCACTTCTGCATGGAAGTCTCATCGCTCGCGTTCTCACTCGGAGAAAAAACGCTGTAGAGAAACGGCGCTTTACCACCGTCGACCTCTCTGTGGGAGGAAGCAGTTTCGGGTGGACTGTGGGTGAGAGCCTGGGGACGGGACCCATTTCGTCCAATCGAGGGAGAGACAGGCCGGTAGAGAAGGCAGCTCTCAACTCACTCACATCAGGGTTTGGGGCTAGTACCGGTGCCCCGGGTGTGCGTGCAGCCTAAAGACAGCCACCTAGCTCGAAGGAACAGCTGGGGAGAGAATCCGTGCTTCAGCTCAAACAGCCGCTCCTGAGTGTGGAAGCCCTTTGTTGTGTGCGTGCGGGAGAGCACTGCAAGGGAGTCCCAAACCTAATTCTTACGGAGCCTCGGGCGCTGCAGAAGGCAGCCCACGACTCCCCACTTGGTTCCTCCAGCTAGCACGGCGGCCCCACTTTTGCATGGAACTCTCATCGCCTGCGTTCTAACTCGAAGAAACAACAGTGTGCAGAAACCGTGCTTTAGCTGCCGTTGACCTCTCTGTGGGAGGAAGCAGTTTAGGGTGTACTGTGGCTGAGAGCCTGGGGACGGGTTCCATACGTCAAATCGAGGGAGAAACAATCCTGTGCAGAAGGCAGCTGTCAACTCACCCCTTGTTTACGAGGCTAGTACAGTTGCCCCGTGAGTGCCTGCAGGCCTCAAGCCAACCACCGAAGGGGAAGGAACAACTCGGGGAGAATTCCTGCTTCAGCGCATCTAGCCATGCCTGGGGTTGGAAGCATTTTGGCGTGTGCATGCGTGAGCGCCCTGCAAGGGAGGCCCAAAACATTTTGCGTGTGAGACCCAGGCCCCGGCAGAAGGCAGAACACGACTCCCCACTTGTTTCGTGAAGCTGGCGAACACTGCGGCTCCCCTTTTGCACGGAAGTCTCATCGCTACCGTTCGAACTCGGAGAAACAACCCTGTAGAGAAACCGTGGCTTAGGTACCGTTGACCTGTCTGTGGGAGGAAGCAGTTTAGGGTGTACGGTGGCTGAGAACGGATGGTAGCTCTCAACTCACCTCTCGTTTACGAGGCGGGTACCATTGCCCCGTGTGTGCGTGCAGGCTTAAAGACAGCCACTTCACTCGAAGGAAAAGCTGGGTGGAGACTCCGTGCTTCAGCTCCAATGGCCGCTCCTGAGGGTGGAAACGTTTTGCTGTGGGAGTGCGGGAGAGCATTGTAAGGGAGTCCGAAAGCATTTTCCGAGTGAGGCTCAGGCCCTGGCAGAAGGCAGAACACGACTCCCCACTTGTTTCATGAAGCTGGCGAGCACTGCGGCCCCACTTCCGCATGGAAGTCTCGGCGCTAGCGTTCTAACTCGAAGAAACAACACGGTAGAGAAACCGTGCTTTAGCTACCCTCCACCTCTCTGAGGGAGGAAGGTCTTTCCAGGCTACCGTCGCTGCGTGCCTGGGGAACGGGTCCCTTACTTGAAACCGAGGGAGAAGAAGTTCGGGCCAGAAGTCACCTCTCGACTCAGCTCTTGTTCCCCGAAGCTGACACTACTGCTCCATGTGTGCCTAGGAATGCTAAGTGCGCCACACTGATTTGGCAGAAAGGAGCCGGTGCAGAATCCCAGCTTCAGCTCATTCGCCTCTCCACAGGGTGGCAGCCTATTCAACTCGGCTGGAGGGCAAAGCTGGGGAATGAGTCCCAGCAGAATTCCCAGGGAGAAATAAGCATGGGCAGAAGGCACCTCTCGAATCAACTCTGGTTTCGAGAAGCGTGATCGGCTTTCCCGTGTGTGCGTGGGGTCCTAAGTGTCGCCAACCCAACGCAAAGGAACGGAACGGTAGAGAAGCCGTGCGTCAGCAAAGAAAGCCCTTTCTGAGCATGAACTGAACCTAGGGTGTGTTTCTGTGAAAGGATGAGAAATGGCACCTAAACGTAACGCGGAGTGAGAAGCAGGCCTGTAAGGAAGGCTGCTGTGGACTCACCTCTTGTTTTAGGAGATCAGCACTGCTGTACCCTGGGTGCCTTCAAGGGAGGCCCAAACCATTTGGCGTGTGAGACTCAGGCCCCGGCAGAAGGCAGAACACCACTCCCCAATTGTTTCATGAAGCTGGCTAGCACTGCGGCTCCCCTTTGGCACGGAAGTCTCATAGCTACCGTTCGAACTCGGAGAAGGAACCCTGTAGAGAAACCGTGGCTTAGCTCGAGGAACCATGTGTGGAGTCCAGGCTACTAAGAGCAAGAATCAATGCTACAGAGTTACTGCGCGTTACTTAACATTGCCGTTCCTGAAGCCACGGGAACTGTACAGTGCTCGTGTAGGAGGGACCGGGGAAAGGGAAGGGTCCCATACCTGAAATGGAGTGAGAAGCAGGCCAGTGCGGAAGGCAGCTCTCACCTCACCTCTTGTTTAGGAGGCTAGTTACCCTCGCCCCGGGTGCGCCGGCAGGCCTCAAGCCGTCCACCTAACTTAAAGGAACAACTCTGTAGAGAATTCCTGCTTCGGCTAGACTAGCCATGCCTGAGAGTGGACGCTTTTGGCTGTGTGCATGCGTGAGCGCCCTGCAAGGGAGCCCAAACCATTTTGCGTGTGAGACTCAGGACCCGGCAGAAGGCAGAACACGACTCCCCACTTGTTTCATGAAGCTAGCACTGCGGCCCCACTTCTGCATGGAAGTCTCATCGCTCGCGTTCTCACTCGGAGAAACAACGCTGTAGAGAAACGGCGCTTTAGCCACCGTCGACCTCTCTGTGGGAGGAAGCAGTTTCGGGTGGACTGTGGGTGAGAGCCTGGGGATGGGTCCCATTTCGTCCAATCGAGGGAGAGACAGGCCGGTACAGAAGGCAGCTCTCAACTCACACACATCATGGTTGTGGGGCTAGTACCGGTGCCCCGGGTGTGCGTGCAGCCTTAAAGACAGCCACCTAGCTCCAAGGAACAGCTGGGGAGAGATTCCGTGCTTCAGCTCAAACAGCCGCTCCTGAGGGTGGAAGCTCTTTTTTGTGTGCGTGCGGGAGAGCACTGCAAGGGAGTCCCAAACCTAATTCCGACGGAGCCTCGGCCGCTGCAGAAGGCAGCCCACGACTCCCCACTTGGTTCCGCCAGCTAGCACGGCGGCCCCACTTTTGCATGGAAGTCTCATCGCCTGCGTTCTAACACGAAGAAACAACAGTGTGCAGAAACCGTGCTTTAGCTGCCGTTGACCTCTCTGTGGGAGGAAGCATTTTAGGGTGTACTGTGGCTGAGAGCCTGGGGACGGGTTCCATACGTCAAATCGAGGGAGAAACGGACCTGTGCAGAAGGCAGCTGTCAACTCACCCCTTGTTTACGAGGCTAGTGCAGTTGCCCCGTGAGTGCCTGCAGGCCTCAAGCCAAACACCGAAGGGGAAGGAACAACTCTGTGGAGAATTCCTGCTTCAGCGGACCTCGCCATGCCTGCGGCTGGAATCATTTTGCCGTGTGCATGCGTGAGCGCCCGGCAAGGGAGGCTCATACCATTTTGCGTGTGAGACCCAGGCCGCGGCAGAAGGCAGAACACGAGTCCCCACTTGTTTCGTGAAGCTGGCGAGCACTGCGGCTCCCCGTTTGCACAGAAGTCTCATCGCTAGCGTTCGAACTGGAAGAAAGAACCCTGTAGAGAAACCGTGGCTTAGCTGGAGGAACCAAGTGGGGAGTCCAGACTACTAAGGGCAAGAATCAATGGTACAGAGATACTGCGCGTTACTTAACATTGCCGTTCCTTAAGCCACGGGAACTGTATAGTGCTCGTGTAGGAGGGACCGGGGAAAGCGAAGGGTCCCATACCTGAAATGGAGTGAGAAGCAGGCCGGTGCGGAAGGCACCTCTCAACTCACCTCTTGTTTAGTAGCCTAGTTACCCTCGCCCCGGGTCCGCCCGCAGGCCTCAAGCCGACCACCTAACTCAAAGGAACAACTCTGTAGAGAATTCCTGCTTCGGCTAGACTAGCCATGCCTGAGAGTGGACGCTTGTGGCTGTGTGCATGCGTGAGCGCCCTGCAAGGGAGGCCCAAACCATTTTGCGTGTGAGACTCAGTCCACGGAAGAAGGCAGAACACGACTCCCCACTTGTTTCATGAAGCTAGCACTGCGGCCCCACTTCTGCATAGAAGTCTCATCGCTAGCCTTCTCACTCGGAGAAAAAACGCTGTAGAGAAACGGCGCTTTACCACCGTCGACCTCTCTGTGGGAGGAAGCAGTTTCGTGTGGACTGTGGGTGAGAGCCTGGGGACGGGACCCATTTCGTCCAATCGAGGGAGAGACAGGCCGGTACAGAAGGCAGCTCTCAACTCACTCACATCATGGTTTTGGGGCTAGTACCGGTGCCCCGGGTGTGCGTGCAGCCTAAAGACAGCCGCCTAGCTCGAAGGAACAGCTGGGGAGAGAATCCGTGCTTCACCTCAAACAGCCGCTCCTGAGGGTGGAAGCCCTTTGTTGTGTGCGTGCGGGAGAGCACTGCAAGGGAGTCCCAAACCTAATTCTGACGGAGCCTCGGCCGCTGCAGAAGGCAGCCCACGACTCCCCAGTTGGTTCCTCCAGCTACCACGGCGGCCCCACTTTTGCATGGAAGTCTCATCACCTGCATTCTAACTCGAAGAAACAACAGTGTGCAGAAACCGTGCTTTAGCTGCCATTGACCTCTCTGTGGGAGGAAGCATTTTAGGGTGTACTGTGCCTGAGAGCCTGGGGACGGGTTCCATACGTCAAATCGAGGGAGAAACAAGCCTGTGCAGAAGGCAGCTGTCAACTCACCCCTTGTTTACGAGTCTAGTACAGTTGCCCCGTGAGTGCCTGCAGGCCTCAAGCCAACCACCGAAGGAGAAGAAACAACTCGGGGAGAATTCCTGCTTCAGCGCATCTAGCCATGCCTGCGGTTGGAAGCATTTTGGCGTGTGCATGCGTGAGCGCCCTGCAAGGGAGGCCCAAACCATTTTGCGTGTGAGACCCAGGCCCCGGCAGAAGGCAGAACACGACTCCCCACTTGTTTCGTGAAGCTGGCGAACACTGCGGCTCCCCTTTTGCACGGAAGTCTCATCGCTACCGTTCGACCTCGGAGAATCAACCCTGTAGAGAAACCGTGGCTTAGGTACCGTTGACCTCTCTGGGAGGAAGCAGTTTAGGGTGTACGGTGGCTGAGAACGGACGGCAGCTGTCAACTCACTTCTCGTTTACGAGGCGGGTACCATTGCCCCGTGTGTGCGTGCAGGCTTAAAGACAGCCACCTCACTCGAAGTAAAAGCTGGGTGGAGACTCCTTGCTTGAGCTCCAATGGCCGCTCCTGAGGGTGGAAACGTTTTGCTGTGGGAGTGCGGGAGAGCACTGCAAGGGAGTCCGAAAGCGTTTTCCGAGTGAGGCTCAGGCCCTGGCAGAAGGCAGAACACGACTCCCCACTTGTTTCATGAAGCTGTCGAGCACTGCGGCCCCACTTGTGCATGGAAGTCTCGGCGCTAGCGTTCTAACTCGAAGAAACAACACGGTAGAGAAACCGTGCTTTAGCTACCCTCCACCTCTCTGAGGGAGGAAGGTCTTTCCAGGCTACCGTGGCTGCGTGCCTGGGGAACGGGTCCCTTACTTGAAACCGAGGTAGAAGAAGTTCGGGCCAGAAGGCACCTCTCGACTCAGCTCTTGTTCCCCGAAGCTGACACTACTGCTCCATGTGTGCCTAGGAATGCTAAGTGCGCCACACTGATTTGGCAGAAAGGAGCCGGTGCAGAATCCCAGCTTCAGCTCATTCGCCTCTCCACAGGGTGGCAGCCTATTTAACTCGGCTGTAGGGCAAAGCTGGGGAATGAGTCCCAGCAGAATTCCCAGGGGAAATAAGCATGGGCAGAAGGCACCTCTCGACTCAACTCTGGTTTCGGGAAGCGAGATCGGCTCTCCCGTGTGTGCGTGGGGTCCTAAGTGCCACCCACCCAACGCAAAAGAACGGAACGGTAGAGAAGTCGTGCGTCAGCAAAGAACGCCCTTCCTGAGCGTGAACTGCACCTAGGGTGTGTTTCTGTGAAAGCATGAGAAATGGCACCTAAACGTAACGCGGAGTGAGAAGCAGGCCTGTAAGGAAGGCTGCTGTGGACTCACCTCTTGTTTTAGGAGATCAGCACTGCTGTACCCTGGGTGCCTGCAAGGGAGGTCCAAACCATTTGGCGTGTGAGACTCAGGCCCCGGCAGAAGGCAGAACACCACTCCGCAATTGTTTCATGAAGCTGGCTAGCACTGCGGCTCCCCTTTGGCACGGAGGTCTCATCGGTACCGTTTGAACTCGGAGAAAGAACCCTGTAGAGAAACCGTGGCTTAGCTGGAGGAACCAAGTGGGGTGTCCAGGCTACTAAGAGCAAGAATCAATGCTACAGAGTTACTGCGCGTTACTTAACATTGCCGTTCCTGAAGCCACGGGAACTGTACAGTGCTCGTGTAGGAGGGACCGGGGAAAGGGACGGGTCCCATACCTGAAATGGAGTGAGAAGCAGGCCAGTGCGGAAGGCAGCTCTCACCTCACCTCTTGTTTAGGAGGCTAGTTACCCTCACCCCGGGTGCGCCCTCAGGCCTCAAGCCGACCACCTAACTCAAAGGAACAACTCTGAAGAGAATTCCCGCTTCGGCTAGACTAGCCATGCCTGAGAGTGGACGCTTTTGGCTTTGTGCATGCGTGAGCGCCCTGCAAGGGAGGCCCAAACCATTTTGCGTGTGAGACTCAGGCCCCGGCAGAAGGCAGAACACGACTCCCCACTTGTTTCATGAAGCTAGCACTGCGGCCCCACTTCTGCATGGAAGTCTCATCGCTCGCGTTCTCACTCGGAGAAACAACGCTGTAGAGAAACGGCGCTTTAGCCACCGTCGACCTCTGAGTGGGAGGAAGCAGTTTCGGGTGGACTGTGGGTGAGAGCCTGGGGACGGGTCCCTTTTCGTCCAATCGAGGGAGAGACAGGCCGGTACAGAAGGCAGCTCTCAACTCACTCACATCATGGTTGTGGGGCTAGTACCGGTGCCCCGGGTGTGCGTGCAGCCTTAAAGACAGCCACCTAGCTCCAAGGAACAGCTGGGGAGAGAATCCGTGCTTCAGCTCAAACAGCCGCTCCTGAGGGTGGAAGCCCTTTGTCGTGTGCGTGCGGGAGAGCACTGCAAGGGAGTCCCAAACCTAATTCCGACGGAGCCTCGGGGCGCTGCAGAAGGCAGCCCAAGATTCCCCACTTGGTTCCTCCAGCTAGCACGGCGGTCCCACTTTTGCATGGAAGTCTCATCGCCTGCGTTCTAACTCGAAGAAACAACAGTGTGCAGAAACCGTGCTTTAGCTGCCGTTGACCTCTCTGTGGGAGGAAGCATTTTAGGGTGTACTGTGGCTGAGAGTCTGGGGACGGGTTCCATACGTCAAATCGAGGGAGAAACGGACCTGTGCAGAAGGCAGCTGTCAACACACCCCTTGTTTACGAGGCTAGTACAGTTGCCCCGTGAGTGCCTGCAGGCCTCAAGCCAAACACCGAAGGGGAAGGAACAACTCTCTGGAGAATTCCTGCTTCAGCGGATCTCTCCATGCCTGCGGCTGGAATCATTTTGCCGTGTGCATGCGTGAGCGCCCGGCAAGGGAGGCCCAAACCATTTTGCTTGTGAGACCCAGGCCTCGGCAGAAGGCAGAACACGAGTCCCCACTTGTTTCGTGAAGCTGGCGAGCACTGCGGCTCCCCGTTTGCACGGAAGTCTCATGGCTAGCGTTCGAACTCGAAGAAAGAACCCTGTAGAGAAACCGTGGCTTAGCTGGAGGAACCAAGTGGGGAGTCCAGACTACAAAGGGCAAGAATCAATGCTACACAGATAATGTGCGTTACTTAACATTGCCGTTCCTGAAGCCACAGTAACTGTATAGTGCTCGTGTAGGAGGGACCGGGGAAAGGGAAGGGTCCCATATCTGAAATGGAGTGAGAAGCAGGCCGGTGCGGAAGGCACCTCTCAACTCACCTCTTGTTTAGTAGGCTAGTTACCCTCACCCCGGGTGCGCCCGCAGGCCTCAAGCCGACCACCTAACTCAAAGGAACAACTCTGTAGAGAATTCCTGCTTCGGATAGACTAGCCATGCCTGAGAGTGGACGCTTTTGGCTGTGTGCATGCTTGAGCGCCCTGCAAGGGAGGCCCAAACCATTTTGCGTGTGAGACTAAGTCCCCGGAAGAAGGCAGAACACTACTCCCCACTTGTTTCATGAAGCTAGCACTGCGGCCCCACTTCTGCATGGAAGTCTCATCGCTAGTGTTCTCACTCGGAGAAAAAACGCTGTAGAGAAACCGCGCTTTACCACCGTCGACCTCTCTGTGGGAGGAAGCAGTTTAGGGTGTACGGTGGCTGAGAACGGACGGCAGCTCTCAACTCACCTCTCGTTTACGAGGCGGGTACCATTGCCCCGTGTGTGCGTGCAGGCTTAAAGACAGCCACCTCACTCGAAGGAAAAGCTGGGTGGAGACTCCGGGCTTCAGCTCCAATGGCCGCTCCTGAGGGTGGAAACGTTTTGCTGTGGGAGTGCAGGAGAGCACTGTAAGGGAGTCCGAAAGCATTTTCCGAGTGAGGCTCAGGCCCTGGCAGAAGGCAGAACACGACCCCCTCTTGTTTCATGAAGCTGGCGAACACTGCGGCCCCACTTACGCATGGAAGTCTCAGCGCTAGCGTTCTAACTCGAAGAAACAACACGGTAGAGAAACCGTGCTTTAGCTACACTCCACCTCTCTGAGGGAGGAAGGTCGTTCCAGGCTACCGTGGCTGCGTGCCTGGGGAACGGGTCCCTTACTTAAACCGAGGTAGAAGAACTTCGGGCCAGAAGGCACCTCTCGACTCAGCTCTTGTTCCCCGAAGCTGACACTACTGCTCCATGTGTGCCTAGGAATGCTAAGTGCGCCACACTGATTTGGCAGAAAGGACCCAGTGCAGAATCCCAGGTTCAGCTCCTTCGCCTCTCCACAGGGTGGCAGCCTATTCAACTCGGCTGGAGGGCAAAGCTGGGGAATGAGTCCCAGCAGAATTCCCAGGGAGAAATAAGCATGGGCAGAAGGCACCTCTCGACTCAACTCTGGTTTCGGGAAGCGAGATCGGCTCTCCCGTGTGTGCGTGGGGTCCTAAGTGTCACCCACCCAACGCAAAGGAACGGAACGGTAGAGAAGCCGTGCATCAGCAAAGAATGCCCTTCCTGGGCGTGAACTGTACCTACGGTGTGTTTCTGTAAAAGCATGAGAAATGGCACCTAAACGTAACGCGGAGTGAGAAGCAGGCCTGTAAGGAATGCTGCTGTGGACTCACCTCTTGTTTTAGGAGATCAGCACTGCTGTACCCTGGGTGCCTGCAAGGGAGGCCCAAACCATTTGGCCTGTGAGACTCAGGCCCCGGCAGAAGGCAGAACACCACTCCCCAATTGTTTCATGAAGCTGGCTTACACTGCGGCTCCCCTTTGGCACGGAAGTCTCATAGCTATAGTTCGAACTCGGAGAAAGAACCCTGTAGAGAAACCGTGGCTTAGCTGGAGGAACCGTGTGGGGAGTCCAGGCTACTACGAGCAAGAATCAATGCTACAGAGTTACTGCGCGTTACTTAACATTGCCGTTCCTGAAGCCACGGGAACTGTACAGTGCTCGTGTAGGAGGGACCAGGGAAAGGGAAGGGTCCCATACCTGAAATGGAGTGAGAAGCAGGCCAGTGCGGAAGGCAGCTCTCACCTCACCTCTTGTTTAGGAGGCTAGTTACCCTCGCCCCGGGTGCGCCCGCAGGCCTCAAGCCGACCACCTAACTCAAAGGAACAACTCTGTAGAGAATTCCTGCTTCGGCTAGACTAGACATGCCTGAGAGTGGATGCTTTTGTCTGTGTGCATGCGTGAGCGCCCTGCAAGGGAGGCCCAAACCATTTTGCGTGTCAGACTCAGGCCCCGGCAGAAGGCAGAACACGACTCCCCACTTGTTTCATGAAGATAGCACTGCGTCCCCATTTCTGCATGGAAGTCTCATCGCTCGCGTTCTCACTCGGAGAAACAACGCTGTAGAGAAACGGCGCTTTAGCCACCGTCGACCTCTGAGTGGGAGGAAGCAGTTTCGGGTGGACTGTGGGTGAGAGCCTGGGGACGGGTCCCATTTCGTCCAATCGAGGGAGAGACAGGCCGGTACAGAAGGCAGCTCTCAACTCACTCATATCATGGTTGTGGGGCTAGTACCGGTGCCCCGGGTGTGCGTGAAGCCTTAAAGACAGCCACCTAGCTCCAAGGAACAGCTGGGGAGAGAATCCGTGCTTCAGCTCAAACAGCCGCTCCTGAGGGTGGAAGCCCTTTGTTGTGTGCGTGTGGGAGAGCACTGCAAGGGAGTCCCAAACCTAATTCCGACGGAGCCTCGGGGCGCTGCAGAAGGCAGCCCAAGACTCCCCACTTGGTTCCTCCAGCTAGCATGGCGGCCCCACTTTTGCATGGATGTCTCATCGCCTGCGTTCTATCTCGAAGAAACAACAGTGTGCAGAAACCGTGCTTTAGCTGCCGTTGACCTCTCTGTGGGAGGAAGCAGTTTAGGGTGTACTGTGGCTGAGAGCCTGGGGACGGGTTCCATACGTCAAATCGAGGGAGAAACAAGCCTGTGCAGAAGGCAGCTGTCAACACACCCCTTGTTTACGAGGCTAGTACAGTTGCCCCGTGAGTGCCTGCAGGCCTCAAGCCAACCACTGAAGGGGAAGGAACAACTCGGGGAGAATTCCTGCTTCAGCGCATCTAGCCAAGCCTGCGGTTTGAAGCATTTTGGCGTGTGCATGCGTGAGCGCCCTGCAAGGGAGTCCCAAACCATTTTGCGTGTGAGACTCAGGACCCGGAATAAGGCAGAACACGACTCCCCACTTGTTTCAGAAGCTAGCACTGCGGCCCCACTTCTGCATGGAAGTCTCATCGCTCGCGTTCTCACTCGGAGAAAAAACGCTGTAGAGAAACGGCGCTTTACCACCGTCGACCTCTCTGTGGGAGGAAGCAGTTTCGGGTGGACTGTGGGTGAGAGCCTGGGGACGGGACCCATTTCGTCCAATCGAGGGAGAGACAGGCCGGTAGAGAAGGCAGCTCTCAACTCACTCACATCATGGTTTGGGGCTAGTACCGGTGCCCCGGGTGTGCGTGCAGCCTAAAGACAGCCACCTAGCTCGAAGGAACAGCTAGGGAGAGAATCCGTGCTTCAGCTCAAACAGCCGCTCCTGAGGGTGGAAGCCCTTTGTTTTGTGCGTGCGGGAGAGCACTGCAAGGGAGTCCCAAACCAATTCTTACGGAGCCTCCGGCGCTGCAGAAGGCAGCCCACGACTCCCCAGTTGGTTCCTCCAGCTAGCACGGCGGCCCCACTTTTGCATGGAAGTCTCATCGCCTGCGTTCTAACTCGAAGAAACAACAGTGTGCAACAACCGTGCTTTAGCTGCCATTGACCTCTCTGTGGGAGGAAGCAGTTTAGGGTGTACTGTGGCTGAGAGCCTGGGGACGGGTTCCATACGTCAAATCGAGGTAGAAACAAGCCTGTGCAGAAGGCAGCTGTCAACTCACCCCTTGTTTACGAGGCTAGTACAGGTGCCCCGTGAGTGCCTGCAGGCCTCAAGCCAACCACCGACGGGGAAGGAACAACTCGGGGAGAATTCCTGCTTCAGCGCATCTAGCCATGTCTGCGGTTGGAAGCATTTTGGCGTGTGCATGCGTGAGCGCCGTGCAAGGGAGGCCCAAACCATTTTGCGTGTGAGACCCAGGCCCCGGCAGAAGGCAGAACATGACTCCCCACTTGTTTCGTGAAGCTGGCGAACACTGCGGCTCCCCTTTTGCACGGAAGTCTCATCGCTACCGTTCGAACTCGGAGAAACAACCCTGTAGAGAAACCGTGGCTTAGGTACCGTTGACCTCTCTGTGGGAGGAAGCAGTTTAGGGTGTACGGTGGCTGAGAACGGACGGCAGCTCTCAACTCACCTCTCGTTTACGAGGCGGGTACCATTGCCCCGTGTGTGCGTGTAGGCTTAAAGACAGCCACCTCACTCGAAGGAAAAGCTGGGTGGAGACTCCGGGCTTCAGCTCCAATGGCCGCTCCTGAGGGTGGAAACGTTTTGCTGTGGGAGTGCAGGAGAGCACTGTAAGGGAGTCCGAAAGCATTTTCCGAGTGAGGCTCAGGCCCTGGCAGAAGGCAGAACACGACTCCCCTCTTGTTTCATGAAGCTGGCGAGCACTGCCGCCCCACTTCCGCATGGAAGTCTCGGCGCTAGCGTTCTAACTCGAAGAAACAACACGGTAGGGAAACCGTGCTTTAGCTACACTCCACCTCTCTGAGGGAGGAAGGTTGTTCCAGGCTACCGTGGCTGCGTGCCTGGGGAACGGGTCCCTTACTTAAACCGAGGTAGAAGAAGTTCGGGCCAGAAGTCATCTCTCGACTCAGCTCTTGTTCCCCGAAGCTGACACTACTGCTCCATATGTGCCTAGGAATGCTAAGTGCGCCACACTGATTTGGCAGAAAGGACCCGGTGCAGAATCCCAGCTTCAGCTCCTTCGCCTCTCCACAGGGTGGCAGCCTATTCAACTCGGCTGGTGGGAAAAGCTGGGGAATGAGTCCCAGCAGAATTCCCAGGGAGAAATAAGCATGGGCAGAAGGCACCTCTCGACTCAACTCTGGTTTCGGGAAGCGAGATCAGCTCTCCCGTGTGTGCGTGGGGTCCTAAGTGTCACCCACCCAACGCAAAGGAACGGAACGGTAGAGAAGCCGTGCTTCAGCAAAGAATGCCCTTCCTGAGCGTGAACTGCACCTACGGTGTGTTTCTGTGAAACCATGAGAAATGGCACCTAAACGTAACGCGGAGTGAGAAGCAGGCCTGTAAGGAAGGCTGCTGTGGACTCACCTCTTGTTTTAGGAGATCAGCACTGCTGTACCCTGGGTGCCTGCAAGGGAGGCCCAAACCATTTGGCGTGTGAGACTCAGGCCCCGGCAGAAGGCAGAACACCACTCCCCAATTGTTTCATGAAGCTGGCTTGCACTGCGGCTCCCCTTTGGCACGGAAGTCTCATAGCTACCGTTCGAACTCGGAGAAAGAACCCTGTAGAGAAACCGTGTCTTATCTGGAGGAACCACGTGGGGAGTCCAGGCTACTAAGAGCAAGAATCAATGCTACAGTGTTACTGCGCGTTACTTAACATTGCCGTTCCTGAAGCTACGGGAACTGTACAGTGCTCGTGTAGGAGGGACCGGGGAAAGGGAAGGGTCCAATACCTGAAATGGAGTGAGAAGCAGGCCAGTGCGGAAGGCAGCGCTCAACACACCTCTTGTTTAGGAGGCTAGTTACCCTCGCCCCGGGTGCGCCCTCAGGCCTCAAGCCGACCACCTAACTCAAAGGAACAACTCTGTAGAGAATTCCTGCCTCGGCTAGACTAGCCATGCCTGAGAGTGGACGCTTTTGGCTGTGTGCATGCGTGAGCGCCCTGCAAGGGAGGCCCAAACCATTTTGCGTGTGAGACTCAGGCCCCGGCAGAAGGCAGAACACGACTCCCCACTTGTTTCATGAAGCTGGCGAGCACTGCGGCCCCACTTCCGCATGGAAGTCTCGGCGCTAGCGTTCTAACTCGAAGAAACAACACGGTAGAGAAACCGTGCTTTAGCTACACTCCACCTCTCTGAGGGAGGAAGGTCGTTCCAGGCTACCGTGGCTGCGTGCCTGGGGAACGGGTCCCTTACTTAAACGGAGGTAGAAGAAGTTCGGGCCAGAAGGCACCTCTCGACTCAGCTCTTGTTCCCCGAAGCTGACACTACTGCTCCATATGTGCCTAGGAATGCTAAGTGCGCCACACTGATTTGGCAGAAAGGACCCGGTGCAGAATCCCAGCTTCAGCTCATTCGCCTCTCCACAGGGTGGCAGCCTATTCAACTCGGCTGGTGGGCAAAGCTGGGGAATGAGTCCCAGCAGAATTCCCAGGGAGAAATAAGCATGGGCAGAAGGCACCTCTCGACTCAACTCTGGTTTCGGGAAGCGAGATCGGCTCTCCCGTGTGTGCGTGGGGTCCTAAGTGTCACCCACCCAACGCAAAGGAACGGAACGGTAGAGAAGCCGTGCATCAGCAAAGAACGCCCTTCCTGAGTGTGAACTGCACCTACGGTGTGTTTCTGTGAAAGCATGAGAAATGGCACCTAAACGTAACGCGGAGTGAGAAGCAGGCCTGTAAGGAAGGCTGCTGTGGACTCACCTCTTGTTTTAGGAGATCAGCACTGCTGTACCCTGGGTGCCTGCAAGGGAGGCCCAAACCATTTGGCGTGTGAGACTCAGGCCCCGGCAGAAGGCAGAACACCACTCCCCAATTGTTTCATGAAGCTGGCTTGCACTGCGGCTCCCCTTTGGCACGGAAGTCTCATAGCTACCTTTCGAACTCGGAGAAAGAAACCTGTAGAGAAAGCGTGGCTTAGCTGGAGGAACCGTGTGGGGAGTCCAGGCTACTAAGAGCAAGAATCAATGCTACAGAGTTACTGCGCGTTACTTAACATTGCCGTTCCTGAAGCCACGGGAACTGTACAGTGCTCGTGTAGGAGGGACCGGGGAAAGGGAAGGGTCCCATACCTGAAATGGAGTGAGAAGCAGGCCAGTGCGGAAGGCAGCTCTCACCTCACCTCTTGTTTAGGAGGCTAGTTACCCTCGCCCCGGGTGCGCCCGCAGGTCTCAAGCCGACCACCTAACTCAAAGGAACAACTCTGTAGAGAATTCCTGCTTCGGCTAGACTAGCCATGCCTGAGAGTGGACGCTTTTGTTTGTGTGCATGCGTGAGCGCCCTGCAAGGGAGGCCCAAACCAATTTGCGTGTCAGACTCAGGCCCCGGCAGAAGGCAGAACACGACTCCCCACTTGTTTCATGAAGCTAGCACTGCGGCCCCATTTCTGCATGGAAGTCTCATCGCTCGCGTTTTCACTCGGAGAAACAAAGCTGTAGAGAAACGGCGCTTTAGCCACCGTCGACCTCTCTGTGGGAGGAAGCAGTTTCGGGTGGACTGTGGGTGAGAGCCTGGGGACGAGTCCCATTTCGTCCAATCGAGGGAGAGACAGGCCGGTACAGAAGGCAGCTCTCAACTCACTCATATCATGGTTGTGGGACTAGTACCGGTGCCCGGGTGTGCGTGCAGCCTTAAAGACAGCCACCTAGCTCCAAGGAACAGCTGGGGAGAGAATCCGTGCTTCAGCTCAAACAGCCGCTCCTGAGGGTGGAAGCCCTTTGTTGTGTGAGTGCGGGAGAGCACTGCAAGGGAGTCCCAAACCTAATTCCGAGGGTGCCTCGGGGCGCTGCAGAAGGCAGCCCAAGACTCCCCACTTGGTTCCTCCAGCTAGCACGGCGGCCCCACTTTTGCATGGATGTCTCATCGCCTGCGTTCTATCTCGAAGAAACAACAGTGTGCAGAAACCGTGCTTTAGCTGCCGTTGACCTCTCTGTGGGAGGAAGCAGTTTAGGGTGTACTGTGGCTGAGAGCCTGGGGACGGGTTCCATACGTCAAATCGAGGGAGAAACAATCCTGTGCAGAAGGCAGCTGTCAACTCACCCCTTGTTTACGAGGCTAGTACAGTTGCCCCGTGAGTGCCTGCAGGCCTCAAGCCAACCACCGAAGGGGAAGGAACAACTCGGGGAGAATTCCTGCTTCAGCGCATCTAGCCATGCCTGCGGTTGGAAGCATTTTGCGTATGAATGCGTGAGCGCCCTGCAAGGGAGGTCCAAACCATTTTGCATGTGAGACCCAGGCCCCGACAGAAGGCAGAGCACGACTCCCCACTTGTTTCGTGAAGCTGGTGAACACTGCGGCTCCCCTTTTGCACGGAAGTCTCATCGCTACCGTTCGACCTCGGAGAAACAACCCTGTAGAGAAACCGTGGCTTAGGTACCGTTGACCTCTCTGTGGGAGGAAGCAGTTTAGGGTGTACGGTGGCTGAGAACGGAAGGCAGCTCTCAACTCACCTCTCGTTTACGAGGCGGGTACCATTGCCCCGTGTGTGCTTGCAGGCTTAAAGACAGCCACCTCACTCGAAGGAAAAGCTGGGTGGAGACTCCTTGCTTGAGCTCCAATGGCCGCTCCTGAGGGTGGAAACGTTTTGGTGTGGGAGTGCGGGAGAGCACTGCAAGGGAGTCCCAAAGCGTTTTCCAAGTGAGGCTCAGGCCCTGGTAGAAGGCAGAACACGACTCACCACTTGTTTCATGAAGCTGGCGAGCACTGCGGCCCCACTTCCGCATGGAAGTCTCGGCGCTAGCGTTCTAACTCGAAGAAACAACACGGTAGAGAAACCGTGCTTTAGCTACCCTCCACCTCTCTGAGGGAGGAAGGTCTTTCCAGGCTACCGTGGCTGCGTGCCTGGGGAACGGGTCCCTTACCTGAAACCGAGGGAGAAGAAGTTCGGGCGAGAAGGCATCTCTCGACTCAGCTCTTGTTCCCCGAAGCTGACACTACTGCTCCATGTGTGCCTAGGAATGCTAAGTGCGCCACACTGATTTCGCAGAAAGGAGCCGGTGCAGAATCCCAGCTTCAGCTCATTCGCCTTTCCACAGGGTAGCAGCCTTTTCAACTCGGCTGGAGGGCAAAGCTGGGGAATGAGTCCCAGCAGAATTCCCAGGGAGAAATAAGCATGGGCAGAAGGCACCTCTCGAATCAACTCTGGTTTCGGGAAGCGTGATCGGCTCTCCCGTGTGTGCGTGGGGTCCTAAGTGTCACCCACCCAACGCAAAGGAACGGAACGGTAGAGAAGCCGTGCGTCAGCAAAGAACGCCCTTCCTGAGCGTGAACTGCACCTAGGGTGTGTTTCTGTGAAAGCATGAGAAATGGCACCTAATCGTAACGCGGAGTGAGAAGCAGGCCTGTAAGGAAGGCTGCTGTGGACTCACCTCTTGTTTTAGGAGATCAGCACTGCTGTACCCTGGGTGCCTGCAAGGGAGGTCCAAACCATTTGGCGTGTGAGACTCAGGCCCCGGCAGAAGGCTGAACACCACTCCCCAATTGTTTCATGAAGCTGGCTAGCACTGCGGCTCCCCTTTGGCACGGAGGTCTCATCGGTACCGTTCGAACTCGGAGAAAGAACCCTGTAGAGAAACCGTGGCTTAGCTGGAGGAACCAAGTGGGGTGTCCAGGCTACTAAGAGCAAGAATCAATGCTACAGAGTTACTGCGCGTTACTTAACATTGCCGTTCCTGAAGCCACGGGAACTGTACAGTGCTCGTGTAGGAGGGACCGGGGAAAGGGACGGGTCCCATACCTGAAATGGAGTGAGAAGCAGGCCAGTGCGGAAGGCAGCTCTCACCTCACCTCTTGTTTAGGAGGCTAGTTACCCTCACCCCGGGTGCGCCCTCAGGCCTCAAGCCGACCACCTAACTCAAAGGAACAACTCTGAAGAGAATTCCTGCTTCGGCTAGACTAGCCATGCCTGAGAGTGGACGCTTTTGGCTTTGTGCATGCGTGAGCGCCCTGCAAGGGAGGCCCAAACCATTTTGCGTGTGAGACTCAGGCCCCGGCAGAAGGCAGAACACGACTCCCCACTTGTTTCATGAAGCTAGCACTGCGGCCCCACTTCTGCATGGAAGTCTCATCGCTCGCGTTCTCACTCGGAGAAACAACGCTGTAGAGAAACGGCGCTTTAGCCACCGTCGACCTCTGAGTGGGAGGAAGCAGTTTCGGGTGGACTGTGGGTGAGAGCCTGGGGACGGGTCCCATTTCGTCCAATCGAGGGAGAGACAGGCCGGTACAGAAGGCAGCTCTCAACTCACTCACATCATGGTTGTGGGGCTAGTACCGGTGCCCCGGGTGTGCGTGCAGCCTTAAAGACAGCCACCTAGCTCCAAGGAACAGCTGGGGAGAGAATCCGTGCTTCAGCTCAAACAGCCGCTCCTGAGGGTGGAAGCCCTTTGTCGTGTGCGTGCGGGAGAGCACTGCAAGGGAGTCCCAAACCTAATTCCGACGGAGCCTCGGGGCGCTGCAGAAGGCAGCCCAAGATTCCCCACTTGGTTCCTCCAGCTAGCACGGCGGCCCCACTTTTGCATGGAAGTCTCATCGCCTGCGTTCTAACTCGAAGAAACAACAGTGTGCAGAAACCGTGCTTTAGCTGCCGTTGACCTCTCTGTGGGAGGAAGCATTTTAGGGTGTACTGTGGCTGAGAGTCTGGGGACGGGTTCCATACGTCAAATCGAGGGAGAAACGGACCTGTGCAGAAGGCAGCTGTCAACACACCCCTTGTTTACGAGGCTAGTACAGTTGCCCCGTGAGTGCCTGCAGGCCTCAAGCCAAACACCGAAGGGGAAGGAACAACTCGGGGAGAATTCCTGCTTCAGCGCATCTAGCCAAGCCTGCGGTTGGAAGCTTTTTGGCGTGTTCATGCGTGAGCGCCCTGCAAGGGAGCCCCAAACCATTTTGCGTGTGAGACCCAGGCCCCGGCAGAAGGCAGAACACGAGTCCCCACTTGTTTCGTGAAGCTGGCGAGCACAGCGGCTCCCCTTTGGCATGGAAGTCTCATCGCTACCGTTCGAACTCGGAGAAAGAACACTGTAGAGAAACCGTGGCTTAGCTGGAGGAACCAAGTGGGGAGTCCAGTCTACTAAGAGCAAGAATCAATGCTACAGAGTTACTGCGCGTTACTTAACATTGCCGTTCCTGAAGCCTCGGGAACTGTACAGTGCTCGTGTAGGAGGGAATGGGGAAAGGGAAGGGTCCCATACCTGAAATGGAGTGAGAAGCAGGCCGGTGCGGAAGGCAGCGCTCAACACACCTCTTGTTTAGGAGGCTAGTTACCCTCGCCCCGGGTGCGCCCGCAGGCCTCAAGCCGACCACCTAACTCAAAGGAACAACTCTGTAGAGAATTCCTGCTTCGGCTAGACTAGCCATGCCTGAGAGTGGACGCTTTTGGCTGTGTGCATGCGTGAGCGCCCTGCAAGGGAGGCCCAAACCATTTTGCGTGTGAGACTCAGGCCCCCGCAGAAGGCAGAACACGACTCCCCACTTGTTTCATGAAGCTAGCACTGCGGCCCCACTTCTGCATGGAAGTCTCATCGCTCGCGTTCTCACTCGGAGAAACAACGCTGTAGAGAAACGGCTCTGTAGCCGCCGTCGACCTCTGAGTGGGAGGAAGCAGTTTCGGGTGGAGTGTGGGTGAGAGCCTGGGGACTGGTCCCATTTCGTCCAATCGAGGGAGAGACAGGCCGGTACAGAAGGCAGCTCTCAACTCACTCACATCATGGTTGTGGGGCTAGTACCGGTGCACCGGGTGTGCGTGCAGCTTTAAAGACAGCCACCTAGCTCGACGGAACAGCTGGGGAGAGAATCCGTGCTTCATCTCAAACAGCCGCTCCTGAGGGTGGAAGCCCTTTGTTGTGTCCGTGCGGGAGAGCACTGCAAGGGAGTCCCAAACCTAATTCTGACGGAGCCTCGGCCACTGCATAAGGCAGCCCACGACTCCCCACTTGGTTCCTCCAGCTAGCACGGCGGCCCCACTTTTGCATGGAAGTCTCATCGCCTGCGTTCTAACTCGAAGAAACAACAGTGTGCAGAAACCGTGCCTTAGCTGCCGTTGACCTCTCTGTGGGAGGAAGCAGTTTAGGGTGTACTGTGGCTGAGAGCCTGGGGTCGGGTTCCATACGGCAAATCGAGGGAGAAACGGGCCTGTGCAGAAGGAAGCTGTCAACTCACCCCTTGTTTACGAGGCTAGTACAGTTGCCCCGTGAGTGCCTGCAGGCCTCAAGCCAACCACCGAAGGGGAAGGAACAACTCGGGGAGAATTCCTGCTTCAGCGCATCTAGCCATGCCTGCGGTTGGAAGCATTTTGGAGTGTGCATGCATGAGCGCCCTGCAAGGGGGGCCCAAACCATTTTGCGTGTGAGACCCAGGCCCCGGCAGAAGGCAGAACACGACTCCCCACTTGTTTCGTGAAGCTGGCGAACACTGCGGCTCCCCTTTTGCACGGAAGTCTCATCGCTACCGTTCGAACTTGGAGAAACAACCCTGTAGAGAAACCGTGGCTTAGGTACCGTTGACTTCTCTGTGGGAGGAAGCAGTTTAGGGTGTATGGTGGCTGAGAACGGACGGCAGCTCTCAACTCACCTCTCGTTTACGAGGCGGGTATCATTGCCCCGTGTGTGCGTGCAGGCTTAAAGACAGCCACCTCACTCGAAGGAAAAGCTGGGTGGAGACTCCGTGCTTCAGCTCCAATGGCCACTCCTGAGGGTGGAAACGTTTTGCTGTGGGAGTGCGGGAGAGCACTGCAAGGGAGTACGAAAGCATTTTCCGACTGAGGCTCAGGACCTGGCAGAAGGCAGAACACGACTCCCCACTTGTTTCATGAAGCTGGCGAGCACTGCGGCCCCACTTCCGCATGGAAGTCTCGGCGCTAGCGTTCTAACTCGAAGAAACAACACGGTAGAGAAACCGTGCTTTAGCTACCCTCCACCTCTCTGAGGGAGGAAGGTCTTTCCAGGCTACCGTGGCTGCGTGCCTGGGGAACGGGTCCCTTACTTGAAACCGAGGGAGAAGAAGTTCGGGCCAGAAGGCAGCTCTCGACTCAGCTCTTGTTCCCCGAAGCTGACACTACTGCTCCATGTGTGCCTAGGAATGCTAAGTGCGCCACACTGATTTGGCAGAAAGGAGCCGGTGCAGAATCCCAGCTTCAGCTCATTCGCCTGTCCACAGGGTGGCAGCCTTTTCAATTCGGCTGGAGGGCAAAGCTGGGGAATGAGTCCCAGCAGAATTCCCAGGGAGAAATAAGCATGGGCAGAAGGCACCTCTCGACTCAACTCTGGTTTCGGGAAGCGAGATCGGCTCTCCCGCGTGTGCGTGGGGTCCTAAGTGCCACCCACCCAACGCAAAGGAACGGAACGTTAGAGAAGCCGTGCGTCAGCAAAGAACGCCCTTCCTGAGCGTGAACTGCACCTAGGGTGTGTTTCTGTGAAAGCATGAGAAATGGCACCTAAACGTAACGCGGAGTGAGAAGCAGGCCTGTAAGGAAGGCTGCTGTGGACTCACCTCTTGTTTTAGGAGATCAGCACTGCTGTACCCTGGGTGCCTGCAAGGGAGGCCCAAACCATTTGGCGTGTGAGACTCAGGCCCCGGCAGAAGGCAGAACACCACTCCGCAATTGTTTCATGAAGCTGGCTAGCATTGCGGCTCCCCTTTGGCACGGAAGTCTCATCGCTACCGTTCGAACTCGGAGAAAGAACCCTGTAGAGAAACCGTGGCTTAGCTGGAGGAACCAAGTGGGGAGTCCAGTCTACTAAGAGCAGGAATCAATGCTACAGAGTTACTGCGCGTTACTTAACATTGCCGTTCCTGAAGCCACGGGAACTGTACAGTGCTCGTGTAGGAGGGACCGGGGAAAGGGAAGGGTCCCATTCCTGAAATGGAGTGAGAAGCAGGCCGGTGCGGAAGGCACCTCTAAAATCACCTCTTGTTTAGGAGGCTAGTTACCCTCGCACCGGGTGCGCCCTCAGACCTCAAGCCGACCACCTATCTCAAAGGAAGAACTCTGTAGAGAATTCCTGCTTCGGCTAGACTAGCCATGCCTGAGAGTGGACGCTTTTGGCTGTGTGCATGCGTGAGTGCCCTGCAAGGGAGGCCCAAACCATTTTGCGTGTGAGACTCAGGGCCCGGCAGAAGGCAGAACACGACTCCCCACTTGTTTCATGAAGCTAGCACTGCGGCCCCACTTCTGCATGGAAGCCTCATCGCTCGCGTTCTCACTCGGAGAAACAACGCTGTAGAGAAACGGCGCTTTAGCCACCGTCGACCTCTGAGTGGGAGGAAGCAGTTTCGGGTGGACTGTGGGTGAGAGCCTGGGGACGGGTCCCATTTCGTCCAATCGAGGGAGAATCAGGCCGGTACAGAAGGCAGCTCTCAGCTCACTCACATCATGGTTGTGGGGTTAGTACCGGTGCCCCGGGTGTGCGTGCAGCCTAAAGACAGCCACCTAGCTCCAAGGAACAGCTGGGGAGAGAATCCGTGCTTCAGCTCAAACAGCCGCTCCTGAGGGTGGAAGCCCTTTGTTGTGTGCGTGCGGGAGAGCACTGCAAGGGAGTCCCAAACCTAATTCCGACGGAGCATCGGCCGCTGCAGAAGGCAGCCCACGACTCCCCACTTGGTTCCTCCAGCTAGCACGGCGGCCCCACTTTTGCATGGAAGTCTAATCGCCTGCGTTCTAACTCGAAGAAACAACAGTGTGCAGAAACCGTGCTTTAGCTGCCGTTGACCTCTCTGTGGGAGGAAGCAGTTTAGGGTGTACTGTGGCTGAGAGCCTGGTGACGGGTTCTATACGTCAATTCGAGGGAGAAACGGACCTGTGCAGAAGGCAGCTGTCAACTCACCCCTTGTTTACGAGGCTAGTGCAGTTGCCCCGTGAGTGCCTGCAGGCCTCAAGCCAAACACCGAAGGGGAAGGAACAACTCTGGAGAATTCCTGCTTCAGGGGATCTCGCCATGCCTGCAGCTGGAATCATTTTGCCGTGTGCATGCGTGAGCGCCCGGCAAGGGAGGCCCAAACCATTTTGCGTGTGAGACCCAGGCCTCGGCAGAAGGCAGAACACGAGTCCCCACTTGTTTCGTGAAGCTGGCGAGCACTGCGGCTCCCCATTTGCACGGAAGTCTCATCGCTAGCGTTCGAACTCGAAGAAAGAACCCTGTAGAGAAACCGTGGCTTAGCTGGAGGAACCAAGTGGGGAGTCCAGACTACTAAGGGCAAGAATCAATGCTACAGAGATACTGCGCGTTACTTAACATTGCCGTTCCTGAAGCCACGTGAACTGTATAGTGCTCGTGTAGGAGGGACCGGGGAAAGCGAAGGGTCCCATACCTGAAATGGAGTGAGAAGCAGGCCGGTGCGGAAGGCACCTCTCAACTCACCTCTTGTTTAGTAGGCTAGTTACCCTCGCCCCGGGTGCGCCCGCAGGCCTCAAGCCGACCACCTAACTCAAAGGAACAACTCTGTAGAGAATTCCTGCTTCGGCTAGACTAGCCATGCCTGAGAGTGGACGCTTTTGGCTGTGTGCATGCGTGAGCGCCCTGCAAGGGAGGCCCAAACCATTTTGCGTGTGAGACTCAGGACCCGGAACAAGGCAGAACACGACTCCCCACTTGTTTCATGAAGCTAGCACTGCGGCCCCACTTCTGCATGGAAGTCTCATCGCTCGCGTTCTCACTCGGAGAAAAAACGCTGTAGAGAAACGGCGCTTTACCACCGTCGACCTCTCTGTGGGAGGAAGCAGTTTCGGGTGGACTGTGGGTGAGAGCCTGGGGACGGGACCCATTTCGTCCAGTCGAGGGAGAGACAGGCCGGTACAGAAGGCAGCTCTCAACTCACTCACAGCATGGTTTTGGGGCTAGTACCGGTGCCCCGGGTGTGCGTGCAGCCTAAAGACAGCCACCTAGCTCGAAGGAACAGCTGGGGAGAGAATCCGTGCTTCAGCTCAAACAGCCGCTCCTGAGGGTGGAAGCCCTTTGTTGTGTGCGTGCGGGAGAGCACTGCAAGGGAGTCCCAAACCTAATTCTTACGGAGCCTCGGGCGCTGCAGAAGGCAGCCCACGACTCCCCAGTTGGTTCCTCCAGCTAGCACGGCGGCCCCACTTTTGCATGGAAGTCTCAACGCCTGCGTTCTAACTCGAAGAAACAACAGTGTGCAGAAACCGTGCTTTAGCTGCCGTTGACCTCTCTGTGGGAGGAAGCAGTTTAGGGTGTACTGTGGCTGAGAGCCTGGGGACGGGTTCCATACGTCAAATCGAGGGAGAAACAAGCCTGTGCAGAAGGCAGGTGTCAACTCACCCCTTGTTTACGAGGCTAGTACAGTTGCCCCGTGAGTGCCTGCAGGCCTCAAGCCAACCACCGAAGGGGAAGGAACAACTCGGGGAGAATTCCTGCTTCAGCGCATCTAGCCATGCCTGCGGTTGGAAGCATTTTGGCGTGTGCATGCGTGAGCGCCCTGCAAGGGAGGCCCAAACCATTTTGCGTGTGAGACCCAGGCCCCGGCAGAAGGCAGAACACGACTCCCCACTTGTTTCGTGAAGCTGGCGAACACTGCGGCTCCCCTTTTGCACGGAAGTCTCATCGCTACCGTTCGAACTCGGAGAAACAACCCTGTAGAGAAACCGTGGCTTAGGTACCGTTGACCTCTCTGTGGGAGGAAGCAGTTTAGGGTGTACGGTGGCTGAGAACGGACGGCAGCTCTCAACTAACCTCTCGTTTACGAGGCGGGTACCATTGCCCCGTGTGTGCGTGCAGGCTTAAAGACAGCCACCTCACTCGAAGGAAAAGCTGGGTGGAGACTCCGGGCTTCAGCTCCAATGGCCATTCCTGAGGGTGGAAACGTTTTGCTGTGGGAGTGCGGGAGAGCACTATAAGGGAGTCCGAAAGCATTTTCCGAGTGAGGCTCAGGCCCTGACAGAAGGCAGAACACGACTCCCCACTTGTTTCATGAAGCTGGCGAGCACTGCGGCCCCACTTCCGCATGGAAGTCTCGGCGCTAGCGTTCTAACTCGAAGAAACAACACGGTAGAGAAACCGTGCTTTAGCTACCCTCCACCTCTCTGAGGGAGGAAGGTCTTTCCAGGCTACCGTGGCTGCCTGCCTGGGGAACGGGTCCCTTACTTGAAACCGAGGGAGAAGAAGTTCGGGCCAGAAGGCACCTCTCGACTCAGCTCTTTTTCCCCGAAGCTGACACTACTGCTCCATGTGTGCCTAGGAATGCTAAGTGCGCCACACTGATTTGGCAGAAAGGAGCCGGTGCAGAATCCCAGCTTCAGCTCATTCGCCTCTCCACAGGGTGGCAGGCTATTCAACTCGGCTGGAGGGCAAAGCTGGGGAATGAGTCCCAGCAGAATTCCCAGGGAGAAATAAGCATGGGCAGAAGGCACCTCTCGACTCAACTCTGGTTTCGGGAAGCGAGATCGGCTCTCCCGTGTGTGCGTGGGGTCCTAAGTGTCACCCACCCAACGCAAAGGAACGGAACGGTAGAGAAGCCGTGCGTCAGCAAAGAACGCCCTTCCTGAGCGTGAACTGCACCTACGGTGTGTTTCTGTGAAAGCATGAGAAATGGCACCTAAACGTAACGCGGAGTGAGAAGCAGGCCTGTAAGGAAGGCTGCTGTGGACTCAACTCTTGTTTTAGGAGATCAGCACTGCTGTACCCTGGGTGCCTGCAAGGGAGGTCCAAACCATTTGGCGTGTGAGACTCAGGCCCCGGCAGAAGGCTAAACACCACTCCCCAATTGTTTCATGAAGCTGGCTAGCACTGCGGCTCCCCTTTGGCACGGAGGTCTCATCGGTACCGTTCGAACTCGGAGAAAGAACCCTGTAGAGAAACCGTGGCTTAGTGGAGGAACCAAGTGGGGTGTCCAGGCTACTAAGAGCAAGAATCAATGCTACAGAGTTACTGCGCGTTACTTAACATTGCCGTTCCTGAAGCCACGGGAACAGTACAGTGCTCGTGTAGGAGGGACCGGGGAAAGGGAAGGGTCCCATACCTGAAATGGAGTGAGAAGCAGGGCAGTGCGGAAGGCAGCTCTCACCTCACCTCTTGTTTAGGAGGCTAGTTACCCTCACCCCGGGTGCGCCCGCAGGCCTCAAGCCGACCACCTAACTCAAAGGAACAACTCTGTAGAGAATTCCTGCTTCGGCTAGACTAGCCATGCCTGAGAGTGGACGCTTTTGGCTGTGTGCATGCGTGAGCGCCCTGCAAGGGAGGCCCAAACCATTTTGCGTGTGAGATTCAGGCTCCGGCAGAAGGCAGAACAGGACTCCCCACTTGTTTCATGAAGCTAGCACTGCGGCCCCACTTCTGCATGGAAGTCTCATCGCTCGCGTTCTCACTCGGAGAAACAACGCTGTAGAGAAACGGCGCTTTAGCCACCGTCGACCTCTGAGTGGGAGGAAGCAGTTTCGGGTGGACTGTGGGTGAGAGCCTGGGGACGGGTCCCATTCCGTCCAATCGAGGGAGAATCAGGCCGGTACAGAAGGCAGCTCTCAACTCACTCACATCATGGTTGTGGGGCTAGTACTGGTGCCCCGGGTGTGCGTGCAGCCTTAAAGACAGCCACCTAGCTCCAAGGAACAGCTGGGGAGAGAATCCGTGCTTCAGCTCAAACAGCCGCTCCTGAGGGTGGAAGCCCTTTGTTGTGTGCGTGCGGGAGAGCACTGCAAGGGAGTCCCAAACCTAATTCCGACGGAGCCTCAGGGCGCTGCAGAAGGCAGCCCAAGACTCCCCACTTGGTTCCTCCAGCTAGCACGGCGGCCCCACTTTTGCATGGATGTCTCATCGCCTGCGTTCTATCTCGAAGAAACAACAGTGTGCAGAAACGGTGCTTTAGCTGCCGTTGACCTCTCTGTGGGAGGAAGCAGTTTAGGGTGTACTGTGGCTGAGAGCCTGGGGACGGGTTCCATACGTCAAATCGAGGGAGAAACAAGCCTGTGCAGAAGGCAGCTGTCAACACACCCCTTGTTTACGAGGCTAGTACAGTTGCCCCGTGAGTGCCTGCAGGCCTCAAGCCAACCACTGATGGGGAAGGAACAACTCGGGGAGAATTCCTGCTTCAGCGCATCTAGCCAAGCCTGCGGTTGGAAGCATTTTGGCGTGTGCATGCGTGAGCGCCCTGCAAGGGAGGCCCAAACCATTTTGCGTGTGAGACTCAGGACCCGGAACAAGGCAGAACACGACTCCCCACTTGTTTCATGAAGCTAGCACTGCGGCCCCACTTCTGCATGGAAGTCTCATCGCTCGCGTTCTCACTCGGAGAAAAAACGCTGTAGAGAAACGGCGCTTTACCACCGTCGACCTCTCTGTGTGAGGAAGCAGTTTCGGGTGGACTGTGGGTGAGAGCCTGGGGACGGGACCCATTTCGTCCAATCGAGGGAGAGACAGGCCGGTAGAGAAGGCAGCTCTCAACTCACTCACATCAGGGTTTGGGGCTAGTACCGGTGCCCCGGGTGTGCGTGCAGCCTAAAGACAGCCACCTAGCTCGAAGGAACAGCTGGGGAGAGAATCCGTGCTTCAGCTCAAACAGCCGCTCCTGAGGGTGGAAGCCCTTTGTTGTGTGCGTGCGGGAGAGCACTGCAAGGGAGTCCCAAACCTAATTCTTACGGAGCCTCGGGCGCTGCAGAAGGCAGCCCACGACTCCCCACTTGGTTCCTCCAGCTAGCACGGCGGCCCCACTTTTGCATGGAACTCTCATCGCCTGCGTTCTAACTCGAAGAAACAACAGTGTGCAGAAACCGTGCTTTAGCTGCCGTTGACCTCTCTGTGGGAGGAAGCAGTTTAGGGTGTACTGTGGCTAAGAGCCTGGGGACGGGTTCCATACGTCAAATCGAGGGAGAAACAATCCTGTGCAGAAGGCAGCTGTCAACTCACCCCTTGTTTACGAGGCTAGTACAGTTGCCCCGTGAGTGCCTGCAGGCCTCAAGCCAACCACCGAAGGGGAAGGAACAACTCGGGGAGAATTCCTGCTTCAGCGCATCTAGCCATGCCTGGGGTTGGAAGCATTTTGGCGTGTGCATGCGTGAGCGCCCTGCAAGGGAGGCCCAAAACATTTTGCGTGTGAGACCCAGGCCCCGGCAGAAGGCAGAACACGACTCCCCACTTGTTTCGTGAAGCTGGCGAACACTGCGGCTCCCCTTTTGCACGGAAGTCTCATCGCTACCGTTCGAACTCGGAGAAACAACCCTGTAGAGAAACCGTGGCTTAGGTACCGTTGACCTGTCTGTGGGAGGAAGCAGTTTAGGGTGTACGGTGGCTGAGAACGGATGGTAGCTCTCAACTCACCTCTCGTTTACGAGGCGGGTACCATTGCCCCGTGTGTGCGTGCAGGCTTAAAGACAGCCACTTCACTCGAAGGAAAAGCTGGGTGGAGACTCCGTGCTTCAGCTCCAATGGCCGCTCCTGAGGGTGGAAACGTTTTGCTGTGGGAGTGCGGGAGAGCATTGTAAGGGAGTCCGAAAGCATTTTCCGAGTGAGGCTCAGGCCCTGGCAGAAGGCAGAACACGACTCCCCACTTGTTTCATGAAGCTGGCGAGCACTGCGGCCCCACTTCCGCATGGAAGTCTCGGCGCTAGCGTTCTAACTCGAAGAAACAACACGGTAGAGAAACCGTGCTTTAGCTACCCTCCACCTCTCTGAGGGAGGAAGGTCTTTCCAGGCTACCGTCGCTGCGTGCCTGGGGAACGGGTCCCTTACTTGAAACCGAGGGAGAAGAAGTTCGGGCCAGAAGTCACCTCTCGACTCAGCTCTTGTTCCCCGAAGCTGACACTACTGCTCCATGTGTGCCTAGGAATGCTAAGTGCGCCACACTGATTTGGCAGAAAGGAGCCGGTGCAGAATCCCAGCTTCAGCTCATTCGCCTCTCCACAGGGTGGCAGCCTATTCAACTCGGCTGGAGGGCAAAGCTGGGGAATGAGTCCCAGCAGAATTCCCAGGGAGAAATAAGCATGGGCAGAAGGCACCTCTCGAATCAACTCTGGTTTCGAGAAGCGTGATCGGCTCTCCCGTGTGTGCGTGGGGTCCTAAGTGTCGCCAACCCAACGCAAAGGAACGGAACGGTAGAGAAGCCGTGCGTCAGCAAAGAAAGCCCTTTCTGAGCATGAACTGAACCTAGGGTGTGTTTCTGTGAAAGGATGAGAAATGGCACCTAAACGTAACGCGGAGTGAGAAGCAGGCCTGTAAGGAAGGCTGCTGTGGACTCACCTCTTGTTTTAGGAGATCAGCACTGCTGTACCCTGGGTGCCTGCAAGGGAGGCCCAAACCATTTGGCGTGTGAGACTCAGGCCCCGGCAGAAGGCAGAACACCACTCCCCAATTGTTTCATGAAGCTGGCTAGCACTGCGGCTCCCCTTTGGCACGGAAGTCTCATAGCTACCGTTCGAACTCGGAGAAGGAACCCTGTAGAGAAACCGTGGCTTAGCTCGAGGAACCATGTGGGGAGTCCAGGCTACTAAGAGCAAGAATCAATGCTACAGAGTTACTGCGCGTTACTTAACATTGCCGTTCCTGAAGCCACGGGAACTGTACAGTGCTCGTGTAGGAGGGACCGGGGAAAGGGAAGGGTCCCATACCTGAAATGGAGTGAGAAGCAGGCCAGTGCGGAAGGCAGCTCTCACCTCACCTCTTGTTTAGGAGGCTAGTTACCCTCGCCCCGGGTGCGCCGGCAGGCCTCAAGCCGTCCACCTAACTTAAAGGAACAACTCTGTAGAGAATTCCTGCTTCGGCTAGACTAGCCATGCCTGAGAGTGGACGCTTTTGGCTGTGTGCATGCGTGAGCGCCCTGCAAGGGAGCCCAAACCATTTTGCGTGTGAGACTCAGGACCCGGCAGAAGGCAGAACACGACTCCCCACTTGTTTCATGAAGCTAGCACTGCGGCCCCACTTCTGCATGGAAGTCTCATCGCTCGCGTTCTCACTCGGAGAAACAACGCTGTAGAGAAACGGCGCTTTAGCCACCGTCGACCTCTCTGTGGGAGGAAGCAGTTTCGGGTGGACTGTGGGTGAGAGCCTGGGGATGGGTCCCATT
Organism: Mirounga angustirostris; assembly: GCF_029215605.1. Classification (NCBI taxonomy): domain Eukaryota; kingdom Metazoa; phylum Chordata; class Mammalia; order Carnivora; family Phocidae; genus Mirounga; species Mirounga angustirostris. The sequence continues at coordinate 116,309 of NW_026991804.1, read as the reverse complement.
TCGTCCAATCGAGGGAGAGACAGGCCGGTACAGAAGGCAGCTCTCAACTCACACACATCATGGTTGTGGGGCTAGTACCGGTGCCCCGGGTGTGCGTGCAGCCTTAAAGACAGCCACCTAGCTCCAAGGAACAGCTGGGGAGAGATTCCGTGCTTCAGCTCAAACAGCCGCTCCTGAGGGTGGAAGCTCTTTTTTGTGTGCGTGCGGGAGAGCACTGCAAGGGAGTCCCAAACCTAATTCCGACGGAGCCTCGGCCGCTGCAGAAGGCAGCCCACGACTCCCCACTTGGTTCCGCCAGCTAGCACGGCGGCCCCACTTTTGCATGGAAGTCTCATCGCCTGCGTTCTAACACGAAGAAACAACAGTGTGCAGAAACCGTGCTTTAGCTGCCGTTGACCTCTCTGTGGGAGGAAGCATTTTAGGGTGTACTGTGGCTGAGAGCCTGGGGACGGGTTCCATACGTCAAATCGAGGGAGAAACGGACCTGTGCAGAAGGCAGCTGTCAACTCACCCCTTGTTTACGAGGCTAGTGCAGTTGCCCCGTGAGTGCCTGCAGGCCTCAAGCCAAACACCGAAGGGGAAGGAACAACTCTGTGGAGAATTCCTGCTTCAGCGGACCTCGCCATGCCTGCGGCTGGAATCATTTTGCCGTGTGCATGCGTGAGCGCCCGGCAAGGGAGGCTCATACCATTTTGCGTGTGAGACCCAGGCCGCGGCAGAAGGCAGAACACGAGTCCCCACTTGTTTCGTGAAGCTGGCGAGCACTGCGGCTCCCCGTTTGCACAGAAGTCTCATCGCTAGCGTTCGAACTGGAAGAAAGAACCCTGTAGAGAAACCGTGGCTTAGCTGGAGGAACCAAGTGGGGAGTCCAGACTACTAAGGGCAAGAATCAATGGTACAGAGATACTGCGCGTTACTTAACATTGCCGTTCCTTAAGCCACGGGAACTGTATAGTGCTCGTGTAGGAGGGACCGGGGAAAGCGAAGGATCCCATACCTGAAATGGAGTGAGAAGCAGGCCGGTGCGGAAGGCACCTCTCAACTCACCTCTTGTTTAGTAGCCTAGTTACCCTCGCCCCGGGTCCGCCTGCAGGCCTCAAGCCGACCACCTAACTCAAAGGAACAACTCTGTAGAGAATTCCTGCTTCGGCTAGACTAGCCATGCCTGAGAGTGGACGCTTGTGGCTGTGTGCATGCGTGAGCGCCCTGCAAGGGAGGCCCAAACCATTTTGCGTGTGAGACTCAGTCCACGGAAGAAGGCAGAACACGACTCCCCACTTGTTTCATGAAGCTAGCACTGCGGCCCCACTTCTGCATAGAAGTCTCATCGCTAGCCTTCTCACTCGGAGAAAAAACGCTGTAGAGAAACGGCGCTTTACCACCGTCGACCTCTCTGTGGGAGGAAGCAGTTTCGTGTGGACTGTGGGTGAGAGCCTGGGGACGGGACCCATTTCGTCCAATCGAGGGAGAGACAGGCCGGTACAGAAGGCAGCTCTCAACTCACTCACATCATGGTTTTGGGGCTAGTACCGGTGCCCCGGGTGTGCGTGCAGCCTAAAGACAGCCGCCTAGCTCGAAGGAACAGCTGGGGAGAGAATCCGTGCTTCACCTCAAACAGCCGCTCCTGAGGGTGGAAGCCCTTTGTTGTGTGCGTGCGGGAGAGCACTGCAAGGGAGTCCCAAACCTAATTCTGACGGAGCCTCGGCCGCTGCAGAAGGCAGCCCACGACTCCCCAGTTGGTTCCTCCAGCTACCACGGCGGCCCCACTTTTGCATGGAAGTCTCATCACCTGCATTCTAACTCGAAGAAACAACAGTGTGCAGAAACCGTGCTTTAGCTGCCATTGACCTCTCTGTGGGAGGAAGCATTTTAGGGTGTACTGTGCCTGAGAGCCTGGGGACGGGTTCCATACGTCAAATCGAGGGAGAAACAAGCCTGTGCAGAAGGCAGCTGTCAACTCACCCCTTGTTTACGAGTCTAGTACAGTTGCCCCGTGAGTGCCTGCAGGCCTCAAGCCAACCACCGAAGGAGAAGAAACAACTCGGGGAGAATTCCTGCTTCAGCGCATCTAGCCATGCCTGCGGTTGGAAGCATTTTGGCGTGTGCATGCGTGAGCGCCCTGCAAGGGAGGCCCAAACCATTTTGCGTGTGAGACCCAGGCCCCGGCAGAAGGCAGAACACGACTCCCCACTTGTTTCGTGAAGCTGGCGAACACTGCGGCTCCCCTTTTGCACGGAAGTCTCATCGCTACCGTTCGACCTCGGAGAATCAACCCTGTAGAGAAACCGTGGCTTAGGTACCGTTGACCTCTCTGGGAGGAAGCAGTTTAGGGTGTACGGTGGCTGAGAACGGACGGCAGCTGTCAACTCACTTCTCGTTTACGAGGCGGGTACCATTGCCCCGTGTGTGCGTGCAGGCTTAAAGACAGCCACCTCACTCGAAGTAAAAGCTGGGTGGAGACTCCTTGCTTGAGCTCCAATGGCCGCTCCTGAGGGTGGAAACGTTTTGCTGTGGGAGTGCGGGAGAGCACTGCAAGGGAGTCCGAAAGCGTTTTCCGAGTGAGGCTCAGGCCCTGGCAGAAGGCAGAACACGACTCCCCACTTGTTTCATGAAGCTGTCGAGCACTGCGGCCCCACTTGTGCATGGAAGTCTCGGCGCTAGCGTTCTAACTCGAAGAAACAACACGGTAGAGAAACCGTGCTTTAGCTACCCTCCACCTCTCTGAGGGAGGAAGGTCTTTCCAGGCTACCGTGGCTGCGTGCCTGGGGAACGGGTCCCTTACTTGAAACCGAGGTAGAAGAAGTTCGGGCCAGAAGGCACCTCTCGACTCAGCTCTTGTTCCCCGAAGCTGACACTACTGCTCCATGTGTGCCTAGGAATGCTAAGTGCGCCACACTGATTTGGCAGAAAGGAGCCGGTGCAGAATCCCAGCTTCAGCTCATTCGCCTCTCCACAGGGTGGCAGCCTATTTAACTCGGCTGTAGGGCAAAGCTGGGGAATGAGTCCCAGCAGAATTCCCAGGGGAAATAAGCATGGGCAGAAGGCACCTCTCGACTCAACTCTGGTTTCGGGAAGCGAGATCGGCTCTCCCGTGTGTGCGTGGGGTCCTAAGTGCCACCCACCCAACGCAAAAGAACGGAACGGTAGAGAAGTCGTGCGTCAGCAAAGAACGCCCTTCCTGAGCGTGAACTGCACCTAGGGTGTGTTTCTGTGAAAGCATGAGAAATGGCACCTAAACGTAACGCGGAGTGAGAAGCAGGCCTGTAAGGAAGGCTGCTGTGGACTCACCTCTTGTTTTAGGAGATCAGCACTGCTGTACCCTGGGTGCCTGCAAGGGAGGTCCAAACCATTTGGCGTGTGAGACTCAGGCCCCGGCAGAAGGCAGAACACCACTCCCCAATTGTTTCATGAAGCTGGCTAGCACTGCGGCTCCCCTTTGGCACGGAGGTCTCATCGGTACCGTTCGAACTCGGAGAAAGAACCCTGTAGAGAAACCGTGGCTTAGCTGGAGGAACCAAGTGGGGTGTCCAGGCTACTAAGAGCAAGAATCAATGCTACAGAGTTACTGCGCGTTACTTAACATTGCCGTTCCTGAAGCCACGGGAACTGTACAGTGCTCGTGTAGGAGGGACCGGGGAAAGGGACGGGTCCCATACCTGAAATGGAGTGAGAAGCAGGCCAGTGCGGAAGGCAGCTCTCACCTCACCTCTTGTTTAGGAGGCTAGTTACCCTCACCCCGGGTGCGCCCTCAGGCCTCAAGCCGACCACCTAACTCAAAGGAACAACTCTGAAGAGAATTCCTGCTTCGGCTAGACTAGCCATGCCTGAGAGTGGACGCTTTTGGCTTTGTGCATGCGTGAGCGCCCTGCAAGGGAGGCCCAAACCATTTTGCGTGTGAGACTCAGGCCCCGGCAGAAGGCAGAACACGACTCCCCACTTGTTTCATGAAGCTAGCACTGCGGCCCCACTTCTGCATGGAAGTCTCATCGCTCGCGTTCTCACTCGGAGAAACAACGCTGTAGAGAAACGGCGCTTTAGCCACCGTCGACCTCTGAGTGGGAGGAAGCAGTTTCGGGTGGACTGTGGGTGAGAGCCTGGGGACGGGTCCCATTTCGTCCAATCGAGGGAGAGACAGGCCGGTACAGAAGGCAGCTCTCAACTCACTCACATCATGGTTGTGGGGCTAGTACCGGTGCCCCGGGTGTGCGTGCAGCCTTAAAGACAGCCACCTAGCTCCAAGGAACAGCTGGGGAGAGAATCCGTGCTTCAGCTCAAACAGCCGCTCCTGAGGGTGGAAGCCCTTTGTCGTGTGCGTGCGGGAGAGCACTGCAAGGGAGTCCCAAACCTAATTTCGACGGAGCCTCGGGGCGCTGCAGAAGGCAGCCCAAGATTCCCCACTTGGTTCCTCCAGCTAGCACGGCGGCCCCACTTTTGCATGGAAGTCTCATCGCCTGCGTTCTAACTCGAAGAAACAACAGTGTGCAGAAACCGTGCTTTAGCTGCCGTTGACCTCTCTGTGGGAGGAAGCATTTTAGGGTGTACTGTGGCTGAGAGTCTGGGGACGGGTTCCATACGTCAAATCGAGGGAGAAACGGACCTGTGCAGAAGGCAGCTGTCAACACACCCCTTGTTTACGAGGCTAGTACAGTTGCCCCGTGAGTGCCTGCAGGCCTCAAGCCAAACACCGAAGGGGAAGGAACAACTCTGTGGAGAATTCCTGCTTCAGCGGATCTCTCCATGCCTGCGGCTGGAATCATTTTGCCGTGTGCATGCGTGAGCGCCCGGCAAGGGAGGCCCAAACCATTTTGCTTGTGAGACCCAGGCCTCGGCAGAAGGCAGAACACGAGTCCCCACTTGTTTCGTGAAGCTGGCGAGCACTGCGGCTCCCCGTTTGCACGGAAGTCTCATGGCTAGCGTTCGACTCGAAGAAAGAACCCTGTAGAGAAACCGTGGCTTAGCTGGAGGAACCAAGTGGGGAGTCCAGACTACTAAGGGCAAGAATCAATGCTACACAGATACTGTGCGTTACTTAACATTGCTGTTCCTGAAGCCACAGGAACTGTATAGTGCTCGTGTAGGAGGGACCGGGGAAAGGGAAGGGTCCCATATCTGAAATGGAGTGAGAAGCAGGCCGGTGCGGAAGGCACCTCTCAATTCACCTCTTGTTTAGTAGGCTAGTTACCCTCACCCCGGGTGCGCCCGCAGGCCTCAAGCCGACCACCTAACTCAAAGGAAGAACTCTGTAGAGAATTCCTGCTTCGGCTAGACTAGCCATGCCTGAGAGTGGACGCTTTTGGCTGTGTGCATGCTTGAGCGCCCTGCAAGGGAGGCCCAAACCATTTTGCGTGTGAGACTCAGTCCCCGGAAGAAGGCAGAACACTACTCCCCACTTGTTTCATGAAGCTAGCACTGCGGCCCCACTTCTGCATGGAAGTCTCATCGCTAGCGTTCTCACTCGGAGAAAAAACGCTGTAGAGAAACGGCGCTTTACCACCGTCGACCTCTCTGTGGGAGGAAGTAGTTTCGGGTGGACTGTGGGTGAGAGCCTGGGGACGGGACCCATTTCGTCCAATCGAGGGAGAGACAGGCCGGTACAGAAGGCAGCTCTCAACTCACTCACATCATGGTTTTGGGGCTAGTACCGGTGCCCCGGGTGTGCGTGCAGCCTAAAGACAGCCACCTAGCTCGAAGGAACAGCTGGGGAGAGAATCCGTGCTTCAGCTCAAACAGCCGCTCCTGAGGGTGGAAGCCCTTTGTTGTGTGCGTGCGGGAGAGCACTGCAAGGGAGTCCCAAACCTAATTCTGACGGAGCCTCGGCCGCTGCACAAGGCAGTCCACGAGTCCTCACTTGGTTCCTCCAGCTAGCACGGCGGCCCCACTTTTGCATGGAAGTCTCATCACCTGCGTTCTAACTCGAAGAAACAACAGTGTGCAGAAACCGTGCTTTAGCTGCCGTTGAGCTCTCTGTGGGAGGAAGCATTTTAGGGTGTACTGTGGCTGAGAGCCTGGGGACGGGTTCCATATGTCAAATCGAGGGAGAAACAAGCCTGTGCAGAAGGCAGCTGTCAACTCACCCCTTGTTTACGAGGCTAGTACAGTTGCCCCGTGAGTGCCTGCAGGCCTCAAGCCAACCACCGAAGGGGAAGGAACAACTCGGGGAGAATTCCTGCTTCAGCGCATCTAGCCATGCCTGCGGTTGGAAGCATTTTGCGTGTGAATGCGTGAGCGCCCTGCAAGGGAGGTCCAAACCATTTTGCGTGTGAGACCCAGGCCCCGACAGAAGGCAGAGCACGACTCCCCACTTGTTTCGTGAAGCTGGTGAACACTGCGGCTCCCCTTTTGCACGGAAGTCTCATCGCTACCGTTCGACCTCGGAGAAACAACCCTGTAGAGAAACCGTGGCTTAGGTACCGTTGACCTCTCTGTGGGAGGAAGCAGTTTAGGGTGTACGGTGGCTGAGAACGGAAGGCAGCTCTCAACTCACCTCTCGTTTACGAGGCGGGTACCATTGCCCCGTGTGTGCTTGCAGGCTTAAAGACAGCCACCTCACTCGAAGGAAAAGCTGGGTGGAGACTCCTTGCTTGAGCTCCAATGGCCGCTCCTGAGGGTGGAAACGTTTTGGTGTGGGAGTGCGCGAGAGCACTGCAAGGGAGTCCGAAAGCGTTTTCCGAGTGAGGCTCAGGCCCTGGTAGAAGGCAGAACACGACTCACCACTTGTTTCATGAAGCTGGCGAGCACTGCGGCCCCACATGTGCATGGAGGTCTCGGCGCTAGCGTTCTAACTCGAAGAAACAACACGGTAGAGAAACCGTGCTTTAGCTACCCTCCACCTCTCTGAGGGAGGAAGGTCTTTCCAGGCTACCGTGGCTGCGTGCCTGGGGAACGGGTCCCTTACCTGAAACCGAGGGAGAAGAAGGTCGGGCCAGAAGGCATCTCTCGACTCAGCTCTTGTTCCCCGAAGCTGACACTACTGCTCCATGTGTGCCTAGGAATGCTAAGTGCGCCACACTGATTTCGCAGAAAGGAGCCGGTGCAGAATCCCAGCTTCAGCTCATTCGCCTTTCCACAGGGTAGCAGCCTTTTCAACTCGGCTGGAGGGCAAAGCTGGGGAATGAGTCCCAGCAGAATTCCCAGGGAGAAATAAGCATGGGCAGAAGGCACCTCTCGAATCAACTCTGGTTTCGGGAAGCGTGATCGGCTCTCCCGTGTGTGCGTGGGGTCCTAAGTGTCACCCACCCAACGCAAAGGAACGGAACGGTAGAGAAGCCGTGCGTCAGCAAAGAACGCCCTTCCTGAGCGTGAACTGCACCTAGGGTGTGTTTCTGTGAAAGCATGAGAAATGGCACCTAAACGTAACGCGGAGTGAGAAGCAGGCCTGTAAGGAAGGCTGCTGTGGACTCACCTCTTGTTTTAGGAGATCAGCACTGCTGTACCCTGGGTGCCTGCAAGGGAGGTCCAAACCATTTGGCGTGTGAGACTCAGGCCCCGGCAGAAGGCTGAACACCACTCCCCAATTGTTTCATGAAGCTGGCTAGCACTGCGGCTCCCCTTTGGCACGGAGGTCTCATCGGTACCGTTCGAACTCGGAGAAAGAACCCTGTAGAGAAACCGTGGCTTAGCTGGAGGAACCAAGTGGGGTGTCCAGGCTACTAAGAGCAAGAATCAATGCTACAGAGTTACTGCGCGTTACTTAACATTGCCGTTCCTGAAGCCACGGGAACTGTACAGTGCTCGTGTAGGAGGGACCGGGGAAAGGGACGGGTCCCATACCTGAAATGGAGTGAGAAGCAGGCCAGTGCGGAAGGCAGCTCTCACCTCACCTCTTGTTTAGGAGGCTAGTTACCCTCACCCCGGGTGCGCCCTCAGGCCTCAAGCCGACCACCTAACTCAAAGGAACAACTCTGAAGAGAATTCCTGCTTCGGCTAGACTAGCCATGCCTGAGAGTGGACGCTTTTGGCTTTGTGCATGCGTGAGCGCCCTGCAAGGGAGGCCCAAACCATTTTGCGTGTGAGACTCAGGCCCCGGCAGAAGGCAGAACACGACTCCCCACTTGTTTCATGAAGCTAGCACTGCGGCCCCACTTCTGCATGGAAGTCTCATCGCTCGCGTTCTCACTCGGAGAAACAACGCTGTAGAGAAACGGCGCTTTAGCCACCGTCGACCTCTGAGTGGGAGGAAGCAGTTTCGGGTGGACTGTGGGTGAGAGCCTGGGGACGGGTCCCATTTCGTCCAATCGAGGGAGAGACAGGCCGGTACAGAAGGCAGCTCTCAACTCACTCACATCATGGTTGTGGGGCTAGTACCGGTGCCCCGGGTGTGCGTGCAGCCTTAAAGACAGCCACCTAGCTCCAAGGAACAGCTGGGGAGAGAATCCGTGCTTCAGCTCAAACAGCCGCTCCTGAGGGTGGAAGCCCTTTGTCGTGTGCGTGCGGGAGAGCACTGCAAGGGAGTCCCAAACCTAATTCCGACGGAGCCTCGGGGCGCTGCAGAAGGCAGCCCAAGATTCCCCACTTGGTTCCTCCAGCTAGCACGGCGGCCCCACTTTTGCATGGAAGTCTCATCGCCTGCGTTCTAACTCGAAGAAACAACAGTGTGCAGAAACCGTGCTTTAGCTGCCGTTGACCTCTCTGTGGGAGGAAGCATTTTAGGGTGTACTGTGGCTGAGAGTCTGGGGACGGGTTCCATACGTCAAATCGAGGGAGAAACGGACCTGTGCAGAAGGCAGCTGTCAACACACCCCTTGTTTACGAGGCTAGTACAGTTGCCCCGTGAGTGCCTGCAGGCCTCAAGCCAAACACCGAAGGGGAAGGAACAACTCGGGGAGAATTCCTGCTTCAGCGCATCTAGCCAAGCCTGCGGTTGGAAGCTTTTTGGCGTGTTCATCCGTGAGCGCCCTGCAAGGGAGCCCCAAACCATTTTGCGTGTGAGACCCAGGCCCCGGCAGAAGGCAGAACACGAGTCCCCACTTGTTTCGTGAAGCTGGCGAGCACAGCGGCTCCCCTTTGGCATGGAAGTCTCATCGCTACCGTTCGAACTCGGAGAAAGAACACTGTAGAGAAACCGTGGCTTAGCTGGAGGAACCAAGTGGGGAGTCCAGTCTACTAAGAGCAAGAATCAATGCTACAGAGTTACTGCGCGTTACTTAACATTGCCGTTCCTGAAGCCTCGGGAACTGTACAGTGCTCGTGTAGGAGGGAATGGGGAAAGGGAAGGGTCCCATACCTGAAATGGAGTGAGAAGCAGGCCGGTGCGGAAGGCAGCGCTCAACACACCTCTTGTTTAGGAGGCTAGTTACCCTCGCCCCGGGTGCGCCCGCAGGCCTCAAGCCGACCACCTAACTCAAAGGAACAACTCTGTAGAGAATTCCTGCTTCGGCTAGACTAGCCATGCCTGAGAGTGGACGCTTTTGGCTGTGTGCATGCGTGAGCGCCCTGCAAGGGAGGCCCAAACGATTTTGCGTGTGAGACTCAGGCCCCCGCAGAAGGCAGAACACGACTCCCCACTTGTTTCATGAAGCTAGCACTGCGGCCCCACTTCTGCATGGAAGTCTCATCGCTCGCGTTCTCACTCGGAGAAACAACGCTGTAGAGAAACGGCGCTGTAGCCGCCGTCGACCTCTGAGTGGGAGGAAGCAGTTTCGGGTGGAGTGTGGGTGAGAGCCTGGGGACTGGTCCCATTTCGTCCAATCGAGGGAGAGACAGGCCGGTACAGAAGGCAGCTCTCAACTCACTCACATCATGGTTGTGGGGCTAGTACCGGTGCACCGGGTGTGCGTGCAGCTTTAAAGACAGCCACCTAGCTCGACGGAACAGCTGGGGAGAGAATCCGTGCTTCATCTCAAACAGCCGCTCCTGAGGGTGGAAGCCCTTTGTTGTGTCCGTGCGGGAGAGCACTGCAAGGGAGTCCCAAACCTAATTCTGACGGAGCCTCGGCCACTGCATAAGGCAGCCCACGACTCCCCACTTGGTTCCTCCAGCTAGCACGGCGGCCCCACTTTTGCATGGAAGTCTCATCGCCTGCGTTCTAACTCGAAGAAACAACAGTGTGCAGAAACCGTGCCTTAGCTGCCGTTGACCTCTCTGTGGGAGGAAGCAGTTTAGGGTGTACTGTGGCTGAGAGCCTGGGGTCGGGTTCCATACGGCAAATCGAGGGAGAAACGGGCCTGTGCAGAAGGAAGCTGTCAACTCACCCCTTGTTTACGAGGCTAGTACAGTTGCCCCGTGAGTGCCTGCAGGCCTCAAGCCAACCACCGAAGGGGAAGGAACAACTCGGGGAGAATTCCTGCTTCAGCGCATCTAGCCATGCCTGCGGTTGGAAGCATTTTGGAGTGTGCATGCATGAGCGCCCTGCAAGGGGGGCCCAAACCATTTTGCGTGTGAGACCCAGGCCCCGGCAGAAGGCAGAACACGACTCCCCACTTGTTTCGTGAAGCTGGCGAACACTGCGGCTCCCCTTTTGCACGGAAGTCTCATCGCTACCGTTCGAACTTGGAGAAACAACCCTGTAGAGAAACCGTGGCTTAGGTACCGTTGACTTCTCTGTGGGAGGAAGCAGTTTAGGGTGTATGGTGGCTGAGAACGGACGGCAGCTCTCAACTCACCTCTCGTTTACGAGGCGGGTATCATTGCCCCGTGTGTGCGTGCAGGCTTAAAGACAGCCACCTCACTCGAAGGAAAAGCTGGGTGGAGACTCCGTGCTTCAGCTCCAATGGCCACTCCTGAGGGTGGAAACGTTTTGCTGTGGGAGTGCGGGAGAGCACTGCAAGGGAGTACGAAAGCATTTTCCGACTGAGGCTCAGGACCTGGCAGAAGGCAGAACACGACTCCCCACTTGTTTCATGAAGCTGGCGAGCACTGCGGCCCCACTTCCGCATGGAAGTCTCGGCGCTAGCGTTCTAACTCGAAGAAACAACACGGTAGAGAAACCGTGCTTTAGCTACCCTCCACCTCTCTGAGGGAGGAAGGTCTTTCCAGGCTACCGTGGCTGCGTGCCTGGGGAACGGGTCCCTTACTTGAAACCGAGGGAGAAGAAGTTCGGGCCAGAAGGCAGCTCTCAACTCAGCTCTTGTTCCCCGAAGCTGACACTACTGCTCCATGTGTGCCTAGGAATGCTAAGTGCGCCACACTGATTTGGCAGAAAGGAGCCGGTGCAGAATCCCAGCTTCAGCTCATTCGCCTGTCCACAGGGTGGCAGCCTTTTCAATTCGGCTGGAGGGCAAAGCTGGGGAATGAGTCCCAGCAGAATTCCCAGGGAGAAATAAGCATGGGCAGAAGGCACCTCTCGAATCAACTCTGGTTTCGGGAAGCGAGATCGGCTCTCCCGCGTGTGCGTGGGGTCCTAAGTGCCACCCACCCAACGCAAAGGAACGGAACGTTAGAGAAGCCGTGCGTCAGCAAAGAACGCCCTTCCTGAGCGTGAACTGCACCTAGGGTGTGTTTCTGTGAAAGCATGAGAAATGGCACCTAAACGTAACGCGGAGTGAGAAGCAGGCCTGTAAGGAAGGCTGCTGTGGACTCACCTCTTGTTTTAGGAGATCAGCACTGCTGTACCCTGGGTGCCTGCAAGGGAGGCCCAAACCATTTGGCGTGTGAGACTCAGGCCCCGGCAGAAGGCAGAACACCACTCCGCAATTGTTTCATGAAGCTGGCTAGCATTGCGGCTCCCCTTTGGCACGGAAGTCTCATCGCTACCGTTCGAACTCGGAGAAAGAACCCTGTAGAGAAACCGTGGCTTAGCTGGAGGAACCAAGTGGGGAGTCCAGTCTACTAAGAGCAGGAATCAATGCTACAGAGTTACTGCGCGTTACTTAACATTGCCGTTCCTGAAGCCACGGGAACTGTACAGTGCTCGTGTAGGAGGGACCGGGGAAAGGGAAGGGTCCCATTCCTGAAATGGAGTGAGAAGCAGGCCGGTGCGGAAGGCACCTCTAAAATCACCTCTTGTTTAGGAGGCTAGTTACCCTCGCACCGGGTGCGCCCGCAGACCTCAAGCCGACCACCTATCTCAAAGGAAGAACTCTGTAGAGAATTCCTGCTTCGGCTAGACTAGCCATGCCTGAGAGTGGACGCTTTTGGCTGTGTGCATGCGTGAGTGCCCTGCAAGGGAGGCCCAAACCATTTTGCGTGTGAGACTCAGGGCCCGGCAGAAGGCAGAACACGACTCCCCACTTGTTTCATGAAGCTAGCACTGCGGCCCCACTTCTGCATGGAAGCCTCATCGCTCGCGTTCTCACTCGGAGAAACAACGCTGTAGAGAAACGGCGCTTTAGCCACCGTCGACCTCTGAGTGGGAGGAAGCAGTTTCGGGTGGACTGTGGGTGAGAGCCTGGGGACGGGTCCCATTTCGTCCAATCGAGGGAGAATCAGGCCGGTACAGAAGGCAGCTCTCAACTCACTCACATCATGGTTGTGGGGTTAGTACCGGTGCCCCGGGTGTGCGTGCAGCCTAAAGACAGCCACCTAGCTCCAAGGAACAGCTGGGGAGAGAATCCGTGCTTCAGCTCAAACAGCCGCTCCTGAGGGTGGAAGCCCTTTGTTGTGTGCGTGCGGGAGAGCACTGCAAGGGAGTCCCAAACCTAATTCCGACGGAGCATCGGCCGCTGCAGAAGGCAGCCCACGACTCCCCACTTGGTTCCTCCAGCTAGCACGGCGGCCCCACTTTTGCATGGAAGTCTAATCGCCTGCGTTCTAACTCGAAGAAACAACAGTGTGCAGAAACCGTGCTTTAGCTGCCGTTGACCTCTCTGTGGGAGGAAGCAGTTTAGGGTGTACTGTGGCTGAGAGCCTGGTGACGGGTTCTATACGTCAATTCGAGGGAGAAACGGACCTGTGCAGAAGGCAGCTGTCAACTCACCCCTTGTTTACGAGGCTAGTGCAGTTGCCCCGTGAGTGCCTGCAGGCCTCAAGCCAAACACCGAAGGGGAAGGAACAACTCTGGAGAATTCCTGCTTCAGGGGATCTCGCCATGCCTGCAGCTGGAATCATTTTGCCGTGTGCATGCGTGAGCGCCCGGCAAGGGAGGCCCAAACCATTTTGCGTGTGAGACCCAGGCCTCGGCAGAAGGCAGAACACGAGTCCCCACTTGTTTCGTGAAGCTGGCGAGCACTGCGGCTCCCCATTTGCACGGAAGTCTCATCGCTAGCGTTCGAACTCGAAGAAAGAACCCTGTAGAGAAACCGTGGCTTAGCTGGAGGAACCAAGTGGGGAGTCCAGACTACTAAGGGCAAGAATCAATGCTACAGAGATACTGCGCGTTACTTAACATTGCCGTTCCTGAAGCCACGTGAACTGTATAGTGCTCGTGTAGGAGGGACCGGGGAAAGCGAAGGGTCCCATACCTGAAATGGAGTGAGAAGCAGGCCGGTGCGGAAGGCACCTCTCAACTCACCTCTTGTTTAGTAGGCTAGTTACCCTCGCCCCGGGTGCGCCCGCAGGCCTCAAGCCGACCACCTAACTCAAAGGAACAACTCTGTAGAGAATTCCTGCTTCGGCTAGACTAGCCATGCCTGAGAGTGGACGCTTTTGGCTGTGTGCATGCGTGAGCGCCCTGCAAGGGAGGCCCAAACCATTTTGCGTGTGAGACTCAGGACCCGGAACAAGGCAGAACACGACTCCCCACTTGTTTCATGAAGCTAGCACTGCGGCCCCACTTCTGCATGGAAGTCTCATCGCTCGCGTTCTCACTCGGAGAAAAAACGCTGTAGAGAAACGGCGCTTTACCACCGTCGACCTCTCTGTGGGAGGAAGCAGTTTCGGGTGGACTGTGGGTGAGAGCCTGGGGACGGGACCCATTTCGTCCAGTCGAGGGAGAGACAGGCCGGTACAGAAGGCAGCTCTCAACTCACTCACAGCATGGTTTTGGGGCTAGTACCGGTGCCCCGGGTGTGCGTGCAGCCTAAAGACAGCCACCTAGCTCGAAGGAACAGCTGGGGAGAGAATCCGTGCTTCAGCTCAAACAGCCGCTCCTGAGGGTGGAAGCCCTTTGTTGTGTGCGTGCGGGAGAGCACTGCAAGGGAGTCCCAAACCTAATTCTTACGGAGCCTCGGGCGCTGCAGAAGGCAGCCCACGACTCCCCAGTTGGTTCCTCCAGCTAGCACGGCGGCCCCACTTTTGCATGGAAGTCTCATCGCCTGCGTTCTAACTCGAAGAAACAACAGTGTGCAGAAACCGTGCTTTAGCTGCCGTTGACCTCTCTGTGGGAGGAAGCAGTTTAGGGTGTACTGTGGCTGAGAGCCTGGGGACGGGTTCCATACGTCAAATCGAGGGAGAAACAAGCCTGTGCAGAAGGCAGGTGTCAACTCACCCCTTGTTTACGAGGCTAGTACAGTTGCCCCGTGAGTGCCTGCAGGCCTCAAGCCAACCACCGAAGGGGAAGGAACAACTCGGGGAGAATTCCTGCTTCAGCGCATCTAGCCATGCCTGCGGTTGGAAGCATTTTGGCGTGTGCATGCGTGAGCGCCCTGCAAGGGAGGCCCAAACCATTTTGCGTGTGAGACCCAGGCCCCGGCAGAAGGCAGAACACGACTCCCCACTTGTTTCGTGAAGCTGGCGAACACTGCGGCTCCCCTTTTGCACGGAAGTCTCATCGCTACCGTTCGAACTCGGAGAAACAACCCTGTAGAGAAACCGTGGCTTAGGTACCGTTGACCTCTCTGTGGGAGGAAGCAGTTTAGGGTGTACGGTGGCTGAGAACGGACGGCAGCTCTCAACTCACCTCTCGTTTACGAGGCGGGTACCATTGCCCCGTGTGTGCGTGCAGGCTTAAAGACAGCCACCTCACTCGAAGGAAAAGCTGGGTGGAGACTCCGGGCTTCAGCTCCAATGGCCATTCCTGAGGGTGGAAACGTTTTGCTGTGGGAGTGCGGGAGAGCACTATAAGGGAGTCCGAAAGCATTTTCCGAGTGAGGCTCAGGCCCTGACAGAAGGCAGAACACGACTCCCCACTTGTTTCATGAAGCTGGCGAGCACTGCGGCCCCACTTCCGCATGGAAGTCTCGGCGCTAGCGTTCTAACTCGAAGAAACAACACGGTAGAGAAACCGTGCTTTAGCTACCCTCCACCTCTCTGAGGGAGGAAGGTCTTTCCAGGCTACCGTGGCTGCCTGCCTGGGGAACGGGTCCCTTACTTGAAACCGAGGGAGAAGAAGTTCGGGCCAGAAGGCACCTCTCGACTCAGCTCTTTTTCCCCGAAGCTGACACTACTGCTCCATGTGTGCCTAGGAATGCTAAGTGCGCCACACTGATTTGGCAGAAAGGAGCCGGTGCAGAATCCCAGCTTCAGCTCATTCGCCTCTCCACAGGGTGGCAGCCTATTCAACTCGGCTGGAGGGCAAAGCTGGGGAATGAGTCCCAGCAGAATTCCCAGGGAGAAATAAGCATGGGCAGAAGGCACCTCTCGACTCAACTCTGGTTTCGGGAAGCGAGATCGGCTCTCCCGTGTGTGCGTGGGGTCCTAAGTGTCACCCACCCAACGCAAAGGAACGGAACGGTAGAGAAGCCGTGCGTCAGCAAAGAACGCCCTTCCTGAGCGTGAACTGCACCTAGGGTGTGTTTCTGTGAAAGCATGAGAAATGGCACCTAAACGTAACGCGGAGTGAGAAGCAGGCCTGTAAGGAAGGCTGCTGTGGACTCAACTCTTGTTTTAGGAGATCAGCACTGCTGTACCCTGGGTGCCTGCAAGGGAGGTCCAAACCATTTGGCGTGTGAGACTCAGGCCCCGGCAGAAGGCTAAACACCACTCCCCAATTGTTTCATGAAGCTGGCTAGCACTGCGGCTCCCCTTTGGCACGGAGGTCTCATCGGTACCGTTCGAACTCGGAGAAAGAACCCTGTAGAGAAACCGTGGCTTAGTGGAGGAACCAAGTGGGGTGTCCAGGCTACTAAGAGCAAGAATCAATGCTACAGAGTTACTGCGCGTTACTTAACATTGCCGTTCCTGAAGCCACGGGAACAGTACAGTGCTCGTGTAGGAGGGACCGGGGAAAGGGAAGGGTCCCATACCTGAAATGGAGTGAGAAGCAGGGCAGTGCGGAAGGCAGCTCTCACCTCACCTCTTGTTTAGGAGGCTAGTTACCCTCACCCCGGGTGCGCCCGCAGGCCTCAAGCCGACCACCTAACTCAAAGGAACAACTCTGTAGAGAATTCCTGCTTCGGCTAGACTAGCCATGCCTGAGAGTGGACGCTTTTGGCTGTGTGCATGCGTGAGCGCCCTGCAAGGGAAGCCCAAACCATTTTGCGTGTGAGATTCAGGCTCCGGCAGAAGGCAGAACAGGACTCCCCACTTGTTTCATGAAGCTAGCACTGCGGCCCCACTTCTGCATGGAAGTCTCATCGCTCGCGTTCTCACTCGGAGAAACAACGCTGTAGAGAAACGGCGCTTTAGCCACCGTCGACCTCTGAGTGGGAGGAAGCAGTTTCGGGTGGACTGTGGGTGAGAGCCTGGGGACGGGTCCCATTCCGTCCAATCGAGGGAGAATCAGGCCGGTACAGAAGGCAGCTCTCAACTCACTCACATCATGGTTGTGGGGCTAGTACTGGTGCCCCGGGTGTGCGTGCAGCCTTAAAGACAGCCACCTAGCTCCAAGGAACAGCTGGGGAGAGAATCCGTGCTTCAGCTCAAACAGCCGCTCCTGAGGGTGGAAGCCCTTTGTTGTGTGCGTGCGGGAGAGCACTGCAAGGGAGTCCCAAACCTAATTCCGACGGAGCCTCAGGGCGCTGCAGAAGGCAGCCCAAGACTCCCCACTTGGTTCCTCCAGCTAGCACGGCGGCCCCACTTTTGCATGGATGTCTCATCGCCTGCGTTCTATCTCGAAGAAACAACAGTGTGCAGAAACGGTGCTTTAGCTGCCGTTGACCTCTCTGTGGGAGGAAGCAGTTTAGGGTGTACTGTGGCTGAGAGCCTGGGGACGGGTTCCATACGTCAAATCGAGGGAGAAACAAGCCTGTGCAGAAGGCAGCTGTCAACACACCCCTTGTTTACGAGGCTAGTACAGTTGCCCCGTGAGTGCCTGCAGGCCTCAAGCCAACCACTGATGGGGAAGGAACAACTCGGGGAGAATTCCTGCTTCAGCGCATCTAGCCAAGCCTGCGGTTGGAAGCATTTTGGCGTGTGCATGCGTGAGCGCCCTGCAAGGGAGGCCCAAACCATTTTGCGTGTGAGACTCAGGACCCGGAACAAGGCAGAACACGACTCCCCACTTGTTTCATGAAGCTAGCACTGCGGCCCCACTTCTGCATGGAAGTCTCATCGCTCGCGTTCTCACTCGGAGAAAAAACGCTGTAGAGAAACGGCGCTTTACCACCGTCGACCTCTCTGTGGGAGGAAGCAGTTTCGGGTGGACTGTGGGTGAGAGCCTGGGGACGGGACCCATTTCGTCCAATCGAGGGAGAGACAGGCCGGTAGAGAAGGCAGCTCTCAACTCACTCACATCAGGGTTTGGGGCTAGTACCGGTGCCCCGGGTGTGCGTGCAGCCTAAAGACAGCCACCTAGCTCGAAGGAACAGCTGGGGAGAGAATCCGTGCTTCAGCTCAAACAGCCGCTCCTGAGGGTGGAAGCCCTTTGTTGTGTGCGTGCGGGAGAGCACTGCAAGGGAGTCCCAAACCTAATTCTTACGGAGCCTCGGGCGCTGCAGAAGGCAGCCCACGACTCCCCACTTGGTTCCTCCAGCTAGCACGGCGGCCCCACTTTTGCATGGAACTCTCATCGCCTGCGTTCTAACTCGAAGAAACAACAGTGTGCAGAAACCGTGCTTTAGCTGCCGTTGACCTCTCTGTGGGAGGAAGCAGTTTAGGGTGTACTGTGGCTGAGAGCCTGGGGACGGGTTCCATACGTCAAATCGAGGGAGAAACAATCCTGTGCAGAAGGCAGCTGTCAACTCACCCCTTGTTTACGAGGCTAGTACAGTTGCCCCGTGAGTGCCTGCAGGCCTCAAGCCAACCACCGAAGGGGAAGGAACAACTCGGGGAGAATTCCTGCTTCAGCGCATCTAGCCATGCCTGGGGTTGGAAGCATTTTGGCGTGTGCATGCGTGAGCGCCCTGCAAGGGAGGCCCAAAACATTTTGCGTGTGAGACCCAGGCCCCGGCAGAAGGCAGAACACGACTCCCCACTTGTTTCGTGAAGCTGGCGAACACTGCGGCTCCCCTTTTGCACGGAAGTCTCATCGCTACCGTTCGAACTCGGAGAAACAACCCTGTAGAGAAACCGTGGCTTAGGTACCGTTGACCTGTCTGTGGGAGGAAGCAGTTTAGGGTGTACGGTGGCTGAGAACGGATGGTAGCTCTCAACTCACCTCTCGTTTACGAGGCGGGTACCATTGCCCCGTGTGTGCGTGCAGGCTTAAAGACAGCCACTTCACTCGAAGGAAAAGCTGGGTGGAGACTCCGTGCTTCAGCTCCAATGGCCGCTCCTGAGGGTGGAAACGTTTTGCTGTGGGAGTGCGGGAGAGCATTGTAAGGGAGTCCGAAAGCATTTTCCGAGTGAGGCTCAGGCCCTGGCAGAAGGCAGAACACGACTCCCCACTTGTTTCATGAAGCTGGCGAGCACTGCGGCCCCACTTCCGCATGGAAGTCTCGGCGCTAGCGTTCTAACTCGAAGAAACAACACGGTAGAGAAACCGTGCTTTAGCTACCCTCCACCTCTCTGAGGGAGGAAGGTCTTTCCAGGCTACCGTCGCTGCGTGCCTGGGGAACGGGTCCCTTACTTGAAACCGAGGGAGAAGAAGTTCGGGCCAGAAGTCACCTCTCGACTCAGCTCTTGTTCCCCGAAGCTGACACTACTGCTCCATGTGTGCCTAGGAATGCTAAGTGCGCCACACTGATTTGGCAGAAAGGAGCCGGTGCAGAATCCCAGCTTCAGCTCATTCGCCTCTCCACAGGGTGGCAGCCTATTCAACTCGGCTGGAGGGCAAAGCTGGGGAATGAGTCCCAGCAGAATTCCCAGGGAGAAATAAGCATGGGCAGAAGGCACCTCTCGAATCAACTCTGGTTTCGAGAAGCGTGATCGGCTTTCCCGTGTGTGCGTGGGGTCCTAAGTGTCGCCAACCCAACGCAAAGGAACGGAACGGTAGAGAAGCCGTGCGTCAGCAAAGAAAGCCCTTTCTGAGCATGAACTGAACCTAGGGTGTGTTTCTGTGAAAGGATGAGAAATGGCACCTAAACGTAACGCGGAGTGAGAAGCAGGCCTGTAAGGAAGGCTGCTGTGGACTCACCTCTTGTTTTAGGAGATCAGCACTGCTGTACCCTGGGTGCCTGCAAGGGAGGCCCAAACCATTTGGCGTGTGAGACTCAGGCCCCGGCAGAAGGCAGAACACCACTCCCCAATTGTTTCATGAAGCTGGCTAGCACTGCGGCTCCCCTTTGGCACGGAAGTCTCATAGCTACCGTTCGAACTCGGAGAAGGAACCCTGTAGAGAAACCGTGGCTTAGCTCGAGGAACCATGTGGGGAGTCCAGGCTACTAAGAGCAAGAATCAATGCTACAGAGTTACTGCGCGTTACTTAACATTGCCGTTCCTGAAGCCACGGGAACTGTACAGTGCTCGTGTAGGAGGGACCGGGGAAAGGGAAGGGTCCCATACCTGAAATGGAGTGAGAAGCAGGCCAGTGCGGAAGGCAGCTCTCACCTCACCTCTTGTTTAGGAGGCTAGTTACCCTCGCCCCGGGTGCGCCGGCAGGCCTCAAGCCGTCCACCTAACTTAAAGGAACAACTCTGTAGAGAATTCCTGCTTCGGCTAGACTAGCCATGCCTGAGAGTGGACGCTTTTGGCTGTGTGCATGCGTGAGCGCCCTGCAAGGGAGCCCAAACCATTTTGCGTGTGAGACTCAGGACCCGGCAGAAGGCAGAACACGACTCCCCACTTGTTTCATGAAGCTAGCACTGCGGCCCCACTTCTGCATGGAAGTCTCATCGCTCGCGTTCTCACTCGGAGAAACAACGCTGTAGAGAAACGGCGCTTTAGCCACCGTCGACCTCTCTGTGGGAGGAAGCAGTTTCGGGTGGACTGTGGGTGAGAGCCTGGGGATGGGTCCCATTTCGTCCAATCGAGGGAGAGACAGGCCGGTACAGAAGGCAGCTCTCAACTCACACACATCATGGTTGTGGGGCTAGTACCGGTGCCCCGGGTGTGCGTGCAGCCTTAAAGACAGCCACCTAGCTCCAAGGAACAGCTGGGGAGAGATTCCGTGCTTCAGCTCAAACAGCCGCTCCTGAGGGTGGAAGCTCTTTTTTGTGTGCGTGCGGGAGAGCACTGCAAGGGAGTCCCAAACCTAATTCCGACGGAGCCTCGGCCGCTGCAGAAGGCAGCCCACGACTCCCCACTTGGTTCCGCCAGCTAGCACGGCGGCCCCACTTTTGCATGGAAGTCTCATCGCCTGCGTTCTAACACGAAGAAACAACAGTGTGCAGAAACCGTGCTTTAGCTGCCGTTGACCTCTCTGTGGGAGGAAGCATTTTAGGGTGTACTGTGGCTGAGAGCCTGGGGACGGGTTCCATACGTCAAATCGAGGGAGAAACGGACCTGTGCAGAAGGCAGCTGTCAACTCACCCCTTGTTTACGAGGCTAGTGCAGTTGCCCCGTGAGTGCCTGCAGGCCTCAAGCCAAACACCGAAGGGGAAGGAACAACTCTGTGGAGAATTCCTGCTTCAGCGGACCTCGCCATGCCTGCGGCTGGAATCATTTTGCCGTGTGCATGCGTGAGCGCCCGGCAAGGGAGGCTCATACCATTTTGCGTGTGAGACCCAGGCCGCGGCAGAAGGCAGAACACGAGTCCCCACTTGTTTCGTGAAGCTGGCGAGCACTGCGGCTCCCCGTTTGCACAGAAGTCTCATCGCTAGCGTTCGAACTGGAAGAAAGAACCCTGTAGAGAAACCGTGGCTTAGCTGGAGGAACCAAGTGGGGAGTCCAGACTACTAAGGGCAAGAATCAATGGTACAGAGATACTGCGCGTTACTTAACATTGCCGTTCCTTAAGCCACGGGAACTGTATAGTGCTCGTGTAGGAGGGACCGGGGAAAGCGAAGGGTCCCATACCTGAAATGGAGTGAGAAGCAGGCCGGTGCGGAAGGCACCTCTCAACTCACCTCTTGTTTAGTAGCCTAGTTACCCTCGCCCCGGGTCCGCCCGCAGGCCTCAAGCCGACCACCTAACTCAAAGGAACAACTCTGTAGAGAATTCCTGCTTCGGCTAGACTAGCCATGCCTGAGAGTGGACGCTTGTGGCTGTGTGCATGCGTGAGCGCCCTGCAAGGGAGGCCCAAACCATTTTGCGTGTGAGACTCAGTCCACGGAAGAAGGCAGAACACGACTCCCCACTTGTTTCATGAAGCTAGCACTGCGGCCCCACTTCTGCATAGAAGTCTCATCGCTAGCCTTCTCACTCGGAGAAAAAACGCTGTAGAGAAACGGCGCTTTACCACCGTCGACCTCTCTGTGGGAGGAAGCAGTTTCGTGTGGACTGTGGGTGAGAGCCTGGGGACGGGACCCATTTCGTCCAATCGAGGGAGAGACAGGCCGGTACAGAAGGCAGCTCTCAACTCACTCACATCATGGTTTTGGGGCTAGTACCGGTGCCCCGGGTGTGCGTGCAGCCTAAAGACAGCCGCCTAGCTCGAAGGAACAGCTGGGGAGAGAATCCGTGCTTCACCTCAAACAGCCGCTCCTGAGGGTGGAAGCCCTTTGTTGTGTGCGTGCGGGAGAGCACTGCAAGGGAGTCCCAAACCTAATTCTGACGGAGCCTCGGCCGCTGCAGAAGGCAGCCCACGACTCCCCAGTTGGTTCCTCCAGCTACCACGGCGGCCCCACTTTTGCATGGAAGTCTCATCACCTGCATTCTAACTCGAAGAAACAACAGTGTGCAGAAACCGTGCTTTAGCTGCCATTGACCTCTCTGTGGGAGGAAGCATTTTAGGGTGTACTGTGCCTGAGAGCCTGGGGACGGGTTCCATACGTCAAATCGAGGGAGAAACAAGCCTGTGCAGAAGGCAGCTGTCAACTCACCCCTTGTTTACGAGTCTAGTACAGTTGCCCCGTGAGTGCCTGCAGGCCTCAAGCCAACCACCGAAGGAGAAGAAACAACTCGGGGAGAATTCCTGCTTCAGCGCATCTAGCCATGCCTGCGGTTGGAAGCATTTTGGCGTGTGCATGCGTGAGCGCCCTGCAAGGGAGGCCCAAACCATTTTGCGTGTGAGACCCAGGCCCCGGCAGAAGGCAGAACACGACTCCCCACTTGTTTCGTGAAGCTGGCGAACACTGCGGCTCCCCTTTTGCACGGAAGTCTCATCGCTACCGTTCGACCTCGGAGAATCAACCCTGTAGAGAAACCGTGGCTTAGGTACCGTTGACCTCTCTGGGAGGAAGCAGTTTAGGGTGTACGGTGGCTGAGAACGGACGGCAGCTGTCAACTCACTTCTCGTTTACGAGGCGGGTACCATTGCCCCGTGTGTGCGTGCAGGCTTAAAGACAGCCACCTCACTCGAAGTAAAAGCTGGGTGGAGACTCCTTGCTTGAGCTCCAATGGCCGCTCCTGAGGGTGGAAACGTTTTGCTGTGGGAGTGCGGGAGAGCACTGCAAGGGAGTCCGAAAGCGTTTTCCGAGTGAGGCTCAGGCCCTGGCAGAAGGCAGAACACGACTCCCCACTTGTTTCATGAAGCTGTCGAGCACTGCGGCCCCACTTGTGCATGGAAGTCTCGGCGCTAGCGTTCTAACTCGAAGAAACAACACGGTAGAGAAACCGTGCTTTAGCTACCCTCCACCTCTCTGAGGGAGGAAGGTCTTTCCAGGCTACCGTGGCTGCGTGCCTGGGGAACGGGTCCCTTACTTGAAACCGAGGTAGAAGAAGTTCGGGCCAGAAGGCACCTCTCGACTCAGCTCTTGTTCCCCGAAGCTGACACTACTGCTCCATGTGTGCCTAGGAATGCTAAGTGCGCCACACTGATTTGGCAGAAAGGAGCCGGTGCAGAATCCCAGCTTCAGCTCATTCGCCTCTCCACAGGGTGGCAGCCTATTTAACTCGGCTGTAGGGCAAAGCTGGGGAATGAGTCCCAGCAGAATTCCCAGGGGAAATAAGCATGGGCAGAAGGCACCTCTCGACTCAACTCTGGTTTCGGGAAGCGAGATCGGCTCTCCCGTGTGTGCGTGGGGTCCTAAGTGCCACCCACCCAACGCAAAAGAACGGAACGGTAGAGAAGTCGTGCGTCAGCAAAGAACGCCCTTCCTGAGCGTGAACTGCACCTAGGGTGTGTTTCTGTGAAAGCATGAGAAATGGCACCTAAACGTAACGCGGAGTGAGAAGCAGGCCTGTAAGGAAGGCTGCTGTGGACTCACCTCTTGTTTTAGGAGATCAGCACTGCTGTACCCTGGGTGCCTGCAAGGGAGGTCCAAACCATTTGGCGTGTGAGACTCAGGCCCCGGCAGAAGGCAGAACACCACTCCCCAATTGTTTCATGAAGCTGGCTAGCACTGCGGCTCCCCTTTGGCACGGAGGTCTCATCGGTACCGTTCGAACTCGGAGAAAGAACCCTGTAGAGAAACCGTGGCTTAGCTGGAGGAACCAAGTGGGGTGTCCAGGCTACTAAGAGCAAGAATCAATGCTACAGAGTTACTGCGCGTTACTTAACATTGCCGTTCCTGAAGCCACGGGAACTGTACAGTGCTCGTGTAGGAGGGACCGGGGAAAGGGACGGGTCCCATACCTGAAATGGAGTGAGAAGCAGGCCAGTGCGGAAGGCAGCTCTCACCTCACCTCTTGTTTAGGAGGCTAGTTACCCTCACCCCGGGTGCGCCCTCAGGCCTCAAGCCGACCACCTAACTCAAAGGAACAACTCTGAAGAGAATTCCTGCTTCGGCTAGACTAGCCATGCCTGAGAGTGGACGCTTTTGGCTTTGTGCATGCGTGAGCGCCCTGCAAGGGAGGCCCAAACCATTTTGCGTGTGAGACTCAGGCCCCGGCAGAAGGCAGAACACGACTCCCCACTTGTTTCATGAAGCTAGCACTGCGGCCCCACTTCTGCATGGAAGTCTCATCGCTCGCGTTCTCACTCGGAGAAACAACGCTGTAGAGAAACGGCGCTTTAGCCACCGTCGACCTCTGAGTGGGAGGAAGCAGTTTCGGGTGGACTGTGGGTGAGAGCCTGGGGACGGGTCCCATTTCGTCCAATCGAGGGAGAGACAGGCCGGTACAGAAGGCAGCTCTCAACTCACTCACATCATGGTTGTGGGGCTAGTACCGGTGCCCCGGGTGTGCGTGCAGCCTTAAAGACAGCCACCTAGCTCCAAGGAACAGCTGGGGAGAGAATCCGTGCTTCAGCTCAAACAGCCGCTCCTGAGGGTGGAAGCCCTTTGTCGTGTGCGTGCGGGAGAGCACTGCAAGGGAGTCCCAAACCTAATTTCGACGGAGCCTCGGGGCGCTGCAGAAGGCAGCCCAAGATTCCCCACTTGGTTCCTCCAGCTAGCACGGCGGCCCCACTTTTGCATGGAAGTCTCATCGCCTGCGTTCTAACTCGAAGAAACAACAGTGTGCAGAAACCGTGCTTTAGCTGCCGTTGACCTCTCTGTGGGAGGAAGCATTTTAGGGTGTACTGTGGCTGAGAGTCTGGGGACGGGTTCCATACGTCAAATCGAGGGAGAAACGGACCTGTGCAGAAGGCAGCTGTCAACACACCCCTTGTTTACGAGGCTAGTACAGTTGCCCCGTGAGTGCCTGCAGGCCTCAAGCCAAACACCGAAGGGGAAGGAACAACTCTGTGGAGAATTCCTGCTTCAGCGGATCTCTCCATGCCTGCGGCTGGAATCATTTTGCCGTGTGCATGCGTGAGCGCCCGGCAAGGGAGGCCCAAACCATTTTGCTTGTGAGACCCAGGCCTCGGCAGAAGGCAGAACACGAGTCCCCACTTGTTTCGTGAAGCTGGCGAGCACTGCGGCTCCCCGTTTGCACGGAAGTCTCATGGCTAGCGTTCGACTCGAAGAAAGAACCCTGTAGAGAAACCGTGGCTTAGCTGGAGGAACCAAGTGGGGAGTCCAGACTACTAAGGGCAAGAATCAATGCTACACAGATACTGTGCGTTACTTAACATTGCTGTTCCTGAAGCCACAGGAACTGTATAGTGCTCGTGTAGGAGGGACCGGGGAAAGGGAAGGGTCCCATATCTGAAATGGAGTGAGAAGCAGGCCGGTGCGGAAGGCACCTCTCAATTCACCTCTTGTTTAGTAGGCTAGTTACCCTCACCCCGGGTGCGCCCGCAGGCCTCAAGCCGACCACCTAACTCAAAGGAAGAACTCTGTAGAGAATTCCTGCTTCGGCTAGACTAGCCATGCCTGAGAGTGGACGCTTTTGGCTGTGTGCATGCTTGAGCGCCCTGCAAGGGAGGCCCAAACCATTTTGCGTGTGAGACTCAGTCCCCGGAAGAAGGCAGAACACTACTCCCCACTTGTTTCATGAAGCTAGCACTGCGGCCCCACTTCTGCATGGAAGTCTCATCGCTAGCGTTCTCACTCGGAGAAAAAACGCTGTAGAGAAACGGCGCTTTACCACCGTCGACCTCTCTGTGGGAGGAAGTAGTTTCGGGTGGACTGTGGGTGAGAGCCTGGGGACGGGACCCATTTCGTCCAATCGAGGGAGAGACAGGCCGGTACAGAAGGCAGCTCTCAACTCACTCACATCATGGTTTTGGGGCTAGTACCGGTGCCCCGGGTGTGCGT
This sequence comes from Mirounga angustirostris, assembly GCF_029215605.1. Lineage (NCBI taxonomy): Eukaryota > Metazoa > Chordata > Mammalia > Carnivora > Phocidae > Mirounga > Mirounga angustirostris. Next base: position 90,618 of record NW_026991804.1, on the reverse strand, counting down.
GCAGCCTAAAGACAGCCACCTAGCTCGAAGGAACAGCTGGGGAGAGAATCCGTGCTTCAGCTCAAACAGCCGCTCCTGAGGGTGGAAGCCCTTTGTTGTGTGCGTGCGGGAGAGCACTGCAAGGGAGTCCCAAACCTAATTCTGACGGAGCCTCGGCCGCTGCACAAGGCAGTCCACGAGTCCTCACTTGGTTCCTCCAGCTAGCACGGCGGCCCCACTTTTGCATGGAAGTCTCATCGCCTGCGTTCTAACTCGAAGAAACAACAGTGTGCAGAAACCGTGCTTTAGCTGCCGTTGACCTCTCTGTGGGAGGAAGCATTTTAGGGTGTACTGTGGCTGAGAGCCTGGGGACGGGTTCCATATGTCAAATCGAGGGAGAAACAAGCCTGTGCAGAAGGCAGCTGTCAACTCACCCCTTGTTTACGAGGCTAGTACAGTTGCCCCGTGAGTGCCTGCAGGCCTCAAGCCAACCACCGAAGGGGAAGGAACAACTCGGGGAGAATTCCTGCTTCAGCGCATCTAGCCATGCCTGCGGTTGGAAGCATTTTGCGTGTGAATGCGTGAGCGCCCTGCAAGGGAGGTCCAAACCATTTTGCGTGTGAGACCCAGGCCCCGACAGAAGGCAGAGCACGACTCCCCACTTGTTTCGTGAAGCTGGTGAACACTGCGGCTCCCCTTTTGCACGGAAGTCTCATCGCTACCGTTCGACCTCGGAGAAACAACCCTGTAGAGAAACCGTGGCTTAGGTACCGTTGACCTCTCTGTGGGAGGAAGCAGTTTAGGGTGTACGGTGGCTGAGAACGGAAGGCAGCTCTCAACTCACCTCTCGTTTACGAGGCGGGTACCATTGCCCCGTGTGTGCTTGCAGGCTTAAAGACAGCCACCTCACTCGAAGGAAAAGCTGGGTGGAGACTCCTTGCTTGAGCTCCAATGGCCGCTCCTGAGGGTGGAAACGTTTTGGTGTGGGAGTGCGCGAGAGCACTGCAAGGGAGTCCGAAAGCGTTTTCCGAGTGAGGCTCAGGCCCTGGTAGAAGGCAGAACACGACTCACCACTTGTTTCATGAAGCTGGCGAGCACTGCGGCCCCACATGTGCATGGAGGTCTCGGCGCTAGCGTTCTAACTCGAAGAAACAACACGGTAGAGAAACCGTGCTTTAGCTACCCTCCACCTCTCTGAGGGAGGAAGGTCTTTCCAGGCTACCGTGGCTGCGTGCCTGGGGAACGGGTCCCTTACCTGAAACCGAGGGAGAAGAAGTTCGGGCCAGAAGGCATCTCTCGACTCAGCTCTTGTTCCCCGAAGCTGACACTACTGCTCCATGTGTGCCTAGGAATGCTAAGTGCGCCACACTGATTTCGCAGAAAGGAGCCGGTGCAGAATCCCAGCTTCAGCTCATTCGCCTTTCCACAGGGTAGCAGCCTTTTCAACTCGGCTGGAGGGCAAAGCTGGGGAATGAGTCCCAGCAGAATTCCCAGGGAGAAATAAGCATGGGCAGAAGGCACCTCTCGAATCAACTCTGGTTTCGGGAAGCGTGATCGGCTCTCCCGTGTGTGCGTGGGGTCCTAAGTGTCACCCACCCAACGCAAAGGAACGGAACGGTAGAGAAGCCGTGCGTCAGCAAAGAACGCCCTTCCTGAGCGTGAACTGCACCTAGGGTGTGTTTCTGTGAAAGCATGAGAAATGGCACCTAAACGTAACGCGGAGTGAGAAGCAGGCCTGTAAGGAAGGCTGCTGTGGACTCACCTCTTGTTTTAGGAGATCAGCACTGCTGTACCCTGGGTGCCTGCAAGGGAGGTCCAAACCATTTGGCGTGTGAGACTCAGGCCCCGGCAGAAGGCTGAACACCACTCCCCAATTGTTTCATGAAGCTGGCTAGCACTGCGGCTCCCCTTTGGCACGGAGGTCTCATCGGTACCGTTCGAACTCGGAGAAAGAACCCTGTAGAGAAACCGTGGCTTAGCTGGAGGAACCAAGTGGGGTGTCCAGGCTACTAAGAGCAAGAATCAATGCTACAGAGTTACTGCGCGTTACTTAACATTGCTGTTCCTGAAGCCACGGGAACTGTACAGTGCTCGTGTAGGAGGGACCGGGGAAAGGGACGGGTCCCATACCTGAAATGGAGTGAGAAGCAGGCCAGTGCGGAAGGCAGCTCTCACCTCACCTCTTGTTTAGGAGGCTAGTTACCCTCACCCCGGGTGCGCCCTCAGGCCTCAAGCCGACCACCTAACTCAAAGGAACAACTCTGAAGAGAATTCCTGCTTCGGCTAGACTAGCCATGCCTGAGAGTGGACGCTTTTGGCTTTGTGCATGCGTGAGCGCCCTGCAAGGGAGGCCCAAACCATTTTGCGTGTGAGACTCAGGCCCCGGCAGAAGGCAGAACACGACTCCCCACTTGTTTCATGAAGCTAGCACTGCGGCCCCACTTCTGCATGGAAGTCTCATCGCTCGCGTTCTCACTCGGAGAAACAACGCTGTAGAGAAACGGCGCTTTAGCCACCGTCGACCTCTGAGTGGGAGGAAGCAGTTTCGGGTGGACTGTGGGTGAGAGCCTGGGGACGGTTCCCATTTCGTCCAATCGAGGGAGAGACAGGCCGGTACAGAAGGCAGCTCTCAACTCACTCACATCATGGTTGTGGGGCTAGTACCGGTGCCCCGGGTGTGCGTGCAGCCTTAAAGACAGCCACCTAGCTCCAAGGAACAGCTGGGGAGAGAATCCGTGCTTCAGCTCAAACAGCCGCTCCTGAGGGTGGAAGCCCTTTGTCGTGTGCGTGCGGGAGAGCACTGCAAGGGAGTCCCAAACCTAATTCCGACGGAGCCTCGGGGCGCTGCAGAAGGCAGCCCAAGATTCCCCACTTGGTTCCTCCAGCTAGCACGGCGGCCCCACTTTTGCATGGAAGTCTCATCGCCTGCGTTCTAACTCGAAGAAACAACAGTGTGCAGAAACCGTGCTTTAGCTGCCGTTGACCTCTCTGTGGGAGGAAGCATTTTAGGGTGTACTGTGGCTGAGAGTCTGGGGACGGGTTCCATACGTCAAATCGAGGGAGAAACGGACCTGTGCAGAAGGCAGCTGTCAACACACCCCTTGTTTACGAGGCTAGTACAGTTGCCCCGTGAGTGCCTGCAGGCCTCAAGCCAAACACCGAAGGGGAAGGAACAACTCGGGGAGAATTCCTGCTTCAGCGCATCTAGCCAAGCCTGCGGTTGGAAGCTTTTTGGCGTGTTCATGCGTGAGCGCCCTGCAAGGGAGCCCCAAACCATTTTGCGTGTGAGACCCAGGCCCCGGCAGAAGGCAGAACACGAGTCCCCACTTGTTTCGTGAAGCTGGCGAGCACAGCGGCTCCCCTTTGGCATGGAAGTCTCATCGCTACCGTTCGAACTCGGAGAAAGAACACTGTAGAGAAACCGGGGCTTAGCTGGAGGAACCAAGTGGGGAGTCCAGTCTACTAAGAGCAAGAATCAATGCTACAGAGTTACTGCGCGTTACTTAACATTGCCGTTCCTGAAGCCTCGGGAACTGTACAGTGCTCGTGTAGGAGGGAATGGGGAAAGGGAAGGGTCCCATACCTGAAATGGAGTGAGAAGCAGGCCGGTGCGGAAGGCAGCGCTCAACACACCTCTTGTTTAGGAGGCTAGTTACCCTCGCCCCGGGTGCGCCCGCAGGCCTCAAGCCGACCACCTAACTCAAAGGAACAACTCTGTAGAGAATTCCTGCTTTGGCTAGACTAGCCATGCCTGAGAGTGGACGCTTTTGGCTGTGTGCATGCGTGAGCGCCCTGCAAGGGAGGCCCAAACGATTTTGCGTGTGAGACTCAGGCCCCCGCAGAAGGCAGAACACGACTCCCCACTTGTTTCATGAAGCTAGCACTGCGGCCCCACTTCTGCATGGAAGTCTCATCGCTCGCGTTCTCACTCGGAGAAACAACGCTGTAGAGAAACGGCGCTGTAGCCGCCGTCGACCTCTGAGTGGGAGGAAGCAGTTTCGGGTGGAGTGTGGGTGAGAGCCTGGGGACTGGTCCCATTTCGTCCAATCGAGGGAGAGACAGGCCGGTACAGAAGGCAGCTCTCAACTCACTCACATCATGGTTGTGGGGCTAGTACCGGTGCACCGGGTGTGCGTGCAGCTTTAAAGACAGCCACCTAGCTCGACGGAACAGCTGGGGAGAGAATCCGTGCTTCATCTCAAACAGCCGCTCCTGAGGGTGGAAGCCCTTTGTTGTGTCCGTGCGGGAGAGCACTGCAAGGGAGTCCCAAACCTAATTCTGACGGAGCCTCGGCCACTGCATAAGGCAGCCCACGACTCCCCACTTGGTTCCTCCAGCTAGCACGGCGGCCCCACTTTTGCATGGAAGTCTCATCGCCTGCGTTCTAACTCGAAGAAACAACAGTGTGCAGAAACCGTGCCTTAGCTGCCGTTGACCTCTCTGTGGGAGGAAGCAGTTTAGGGTGTACTGTGGCTGAGAGCCTGGGGTCGGGTTCCATACGGCAAATCGAGGGAGAAACGGGCCTGTGCAGAAGGAAGCTGTCAACTCACCCCTTGTTTACGAGGCTAGTACAGTTGCCCCGTGAGTGCCTGCAGGCCTCAAGCCAACCACCGAAGGGGAAGGAACAACTCGGGGAGAATTCCTGCTTCAGCGCATCTAGCCATGCCTGCGGTTGGAAGCATTTTGGAGTGTGCATGCATGAGCGCCCTGCAAGGGGGGCCCAAACCATTTTGCGTGTGAGACCCAGGCCCCGGCAGAAGGCAGAACACGACTCCCCACTTGTTTCGTGAAGCTGGCGAACACTGCGGCTCCCCTTTTGCACGGAAGTCTCATCGCTACCGTTCGAACTTGGAGAAACAACCCTGTAGAGAAACCGTGGCTTAGGTACCGTTGACTTCTCTGTGGGAGGAAGCAGTTTAGGGTGTATGGTGGCTGAGAACGGACGGCAGCTCTCAACTCACCTCTCGTTTACGAGGCGGGTATCATTGCCCCGTGTGTGCGTGCAGGCTTAAAGACAGCCACCTCACTCGAAGGAAAAGCTGGGTGGAGACTCCGTGCTTCAGCTCCAATGGCCACTCCTGAGGGTGGAAACGTTTTGCTGTGGGAGTGCGGGAGAGCACTGCAAGGGAGTACGAAAGCATTTTCCGACTGAGGCTCAGGACCTGGCAGAAGGCAGAACACGACTCCCCACTTGTTTCATGAAGCTGGCGAGCACTGCGGCCCCACTTCCGCATGGAAGTCTCGGCGCTAGCGTTCTAACTCGAAGAAACAACACGGTAGAGAAACCGTGCTTTAGCTACCCTCCACCTCTCTGAGGGAGGAAGGTCTTTCCAGGCTACCGTGGCTGCGTGCCTGGGGAACGGGTCCCTTACTTGAAACCGAGGGAGAAGAAGTTCGGGCCAGAAGGCAGCTCTCGACTCAGCTCTTGTTCCCCGAAGCTGACACTACTGCTCCATGTGTGCCTAGGAATGCTAAGTGCGCCACACTGATTTGGCAGAAAGGAGCCGGTGCAGAATCCCAGCTTCAGCTCATTCGCCTGTCCACAGGGTGGCAGCCTTTTCAATTCGGCTGGAGGGCAAAGCTGGGGAATGAGTCCCAGCAGAATTCCCAGGGAGAAATAAGCATGGGCAGAAGGCACCTCTCGAATCAACTCTGGTTTCGGGAAGCGAGATCGGCTCTCCCGCGTGTGCGTGGGGTCCTAAGTGCCACCCACCCAACGCAAAGGAACGGAACGTTAGAGAAGCCGTGCGTCAGCAAAGAACGCCCTTCCTGAGCGTGAACTGCACCTAGGGTGTGTTTCTGTGAAAGCATGAGAAATGGCACCTAAACGTAACGCGGAGTGAGAAGCAGGCCTGTAAGGAAGGCTGCTGTGGACTCACCTCTTGTTTTAGGAGATCAGCACTGCTGTACCCTGGGTGCCTGCAAGGGAGGCCCAAACCATTTGGCGTGTGAGACTCAGGCCCCGGCAGAAGGCAGAACACCACTCCGCAATTGTTTCATGAAGCTGGCTAGCATTGCGGCTCCCCTTTGGCACGGAAGTCTCATCGCTACCGTTCGAACTCGGAGAAAGAACCCTGTAGAGAAACCGTGGCTTAGCTGGAGGAACCAAGTGGGGAGTCCAGTCTACTAAGAGCAGGAATCAATGCTACAGAGTTACTGCGCGTTACTTAACATTGCCGTTCCTGAAGCCACGGGAACTGTACAGTGCTCGTGTAGGAGGGACCGGGGAAAGGGAAGGGTCCCATACCTGAAATGGAGTGAGAAGCAGGCCGGTGCGGAAGGCACCTCTAAAATCACCTCTTGTTTAGGAGGCTAGTTACCCTCGCACCGGGTGCGCCCGCAGACCTCAAGCCGACCACCTATCTCAAAGGAAGAACTCTGTAGAGAATTCCTGCTTCGGCTAGACTAGCCATGCCTGATAGTGGACGCTTTTGGCTGTGTGCATGCGTGAGTGCCCTGCAAGGGAGGCCCAAACCATTTTGCGTGTGAGACTCAGGGCCCGGCAGAAGGCAGAACACGACTCCCCACTTGTTTCATGAAGCTAGCACTGCGGCCCCACTTCTGCATGGAAGCCTCATCGCTCGCGTTCTCACTCGGAGAAACAACGCTGTAGAGAAACGGCGCTTTAGCCACCGTCGACCTCTCAGTGGGAGGAAGCAGTTTCGGGTGGACTGTGGGTGAGAGCCTGGGGACGGGTCCCATTTCGTCCAATCGAGGGAGAATCAGGCCGGTACAGAAGGCAGCTCTCAACTCACTCACATCATGGTTGTGGGGTTAGTACCGGTGCCCCGGGTGTGCGTGCAGCCTAAAGACAGCCACCTAGCTCCAAGGAACAGCTGGGGAGAGAATCCGTGCTTCAGCTCAAACAGCCGCTCCTGAGGGTGGAAGCCCTTTGTTGTGTGCGTGCGGGAGAGCACTGCAAGGGAGTCCCAAACCTAATTCCGACGGAGCATCGGCCGCTGCAGAAGGCAGCCCACGACTCCCCACTTGGTTCCTCCAGCTAGCACGGCGGCCCCACTTTTGCATGGAAGTCTAATCGCCTGCGTTCTAACTCGAAGAAACAACAGTGTGCAGAAACCGTGCTTTAGCTGCCGTTGACCTCTCTGTGGGAGGAAGCAGTTTAGGGTGTACTGTGGCTGAGAGCCTGGTGACGGGTTCTATACGTCAATTCGAGGGAGAAACGGACCTGTGCAGAAGGCAGCTGTCAACTCACCCCTTGTTTACGAGGCTAGTGCAGTTGCCCCGTGAGTGCCTGCAGGCCTCAAGCCAAACACCGAAGGGGAAGGAACAACTCTGGAGAATTCCTGCTTCAAGGGATCTCGCCATGCCTGCAGCTGGAATCATTTTGCCGTGTGCATGCGTGAGCGCCCGGCAAGGGAGGCCCAAACCATTTTGCGTGTGAGACCCAGGCCTCGGCAGAAGGCAGAACACGAGTCCCCACTTGTTTCGTGAAGCTGGCGAGCACTGCGGCTCCCCATTTGCACGGAAGTCTCATCGCTAGCGTTCGAACTCCAAGAAAGAACCCTGTAGAGAAACCGTGGCTTAGCTGGAGGAACCAAGTGGGGAGTCCAGACTACTAAGGGCAAGAATCAATGCTACAGAGATACTGCGCGTTACTTAACATTGCCGTTCCTGAAGCCACGTGAACTGTATAGTGCTCGTGTAGGAGGGACCGGGGAAAGCGAAGGGTCCCATACCTGAAATGGAGTGAGAAGCAGGCCGGTGCGGAAGGCACCTCTCAACTCACCTCTTGTTTAGTAGGCTAGTTACCCTCGCCCCGGGTGCGCCCGCAGGCCTCAAGCCGACCACCTAACTCAAAGGAACAACTCTGTAGAGAATTCCTGCTTCGGCTAGACTAGCCATGCCTGAGAGTGGACGCTTTTGGCTGTGTGCATGCGTGAGCGCCCTGCAAGGGAGGCCCAAACCATTTTGCGTGTGAGACTCAGGACCCGGAACAAGGCAGAACACGACTCCCCACTTGTTTCATGAAGCTAGCACTGCGGCCCCACTTCTGCATGGAAGTCTCATCGCTCGCGTTCTCACTCGGAGAAAAAACGCTGTAGAGAAACGGCGCTTTACCACCGTCGACCTCTCTGTGGGAGGAAGCAGTTTCGGGTGGACTGTGGGTGAGAGCCTGGGGACGGGACCCATTTCGTCCAGTCGAGGGAGAGACAGGCCGGTACAGAAGGCAGCTCTCAACTCACTCACAGCATGGTTTTGGGGCTAGTACCGGTGCCCCGGGTGTGCGTGCAGCCTAAAGACAGCCACCTAGCTCGAAGGAACAGCTGGGGAGAGAATCCGTGCTTCAGCTCAAACAGCCGCTCCTGAGGGTGGAAGCCCTTTGTTGTGTGCGTGCGGGAGAGCACTGCAAGGGAGTCCCAAACCTAATTCTTACGGAGCCTCGGGCGCTGCAGAAGGCAGCCCACGACTCCCCAGTTGGTTCCTCCAGCTAGCACGGCGGCCCCACTTTTGCATGGAAGTCTCATCGCCTGCGTTCTAACTCGAAGAAACAACAGTGTGCAGAAACCGTGCTTTAGCTGCCGTTGACCTCTCTGTGGGAGGAAGCAGTTTAGGGTGTACTGTGGCTGAGAGCCTGGGGACGGGTTCCATACGTCAAATCGAGGGAGAAACAAGCCTGTGCAGAAGGCAGGTGTCAACTCACCCCTTGTTTACGAGGCTAGTACAGTTGCCCCGTGAGTGCCTGCAGGCCTCAAGCCAACCACCGAAGGGGAAGGAACAACTCGGGGAGAATTCCTGCTTCAGCGCATCTAGCCATGCCTGCGGTTGGAAGCATTTTGGCGTGTGCATGCGTGAGCGCCCTGCAAGGGAGGCCCAAACCATTTTGCGTGTGAGACCCAGGCCCCGGCAGAAGGCAGAACACGACTCCCCACTTGTTTCGTGAAGCTGGCGAACACTGCGGCTCCCCTTTTGCACGGAAGTCTCATCGCTACCGTTCGAACTCGGAGAAACAACCCTGTAGAGAAACCGTGGCTTAGGTACCGTTGACCTCTCTGTGGGAGGAAGCAGTTTAGGGTGTACGGTGGCTGAGAACGGACGGCAGCTCTCAACTCACCTCTCGTTTACGAGGCGGGTACCATTGCCCCGTGTGTGCGTGCAGGCTTAAAGACAGCCACCTCACTCGAAGGAAAAGCTGGGTGGAGACTCCGGGCTTCAGCTCCAATGGCCATTCCTGAGGGTGGAAACGTTTTGCTGTGGGAGTGCGGGAGAGCACTATAAGGGAGTCCGAAAGCATTTTCCGAGTGAGGCTCAGGCCCTGACAGAAGGCAGAACACGACTCCCCACTTGTTTCATGAAGCTGGCGAGCACTGCGGCCCCACTTCCGCATGGAAGTCTCGGCGCTAGCGTTCTAACTCGAAGAAACAACACGGTAGAGAAACCGTGCTTTAGCTACCCTCCACCTCTCTGAGGGAGGAAGGTCTTTCCAGGCTACCGTGGCTGCCTGCCTGGGGAACGGGTCCCTTACTTGAAACCGAGGGAGAAGAAGTTCGGGCCAGAAGGCACCTCTCGACTCAGCTCTTTTTCCCCGAAGCTGACACTACTGCTCCATGTGTGCCTAGGAATGCTAAGTGCGCCACACTGATTTGGCAGAAAGGAGCCGGTGCAGAATCCCAGCTTCAGCTCATTCGCCTCTCCACAGGGTGGCAGCCTATTCAACTCGGCTGGAGGGCAAAGCTGGGGAATGAGTCCCAGCAGAATTCCCAGGGAGAAATAAGCATGGGCAGAAGGCACCTCTCGACTCAACTCTGGTTTCGGGAAGCGAGATCGGCTCTCCCGTGTGAGCGTGGGGTCCTAAGTGTCACCCACCCAACGCAAAGGAACGGAACGGTAGAGAAGCCGTGCGTCAGCAAAGAACGCCCTTCCTGAGCGTGAACTGCACCTAGGGTGTGTTTCTGTGAAAGCATGAGAAATGGCACCTAAACGTAACGCGGAGTGAGAAGCAGGCCTGTAAGGAAGGCTGCTGTGGACTCAACTCTTGTTTTAGGAGATCAGCACTGCTGTACCCTGGGTGCCTGCAAGGGAGGTCCAAACCATTTGGCGTGTGAGACTCAGGCCCCGGCAGAAGGCTAAACACCACTCCCCAATTGTTTCATGAAGCTGGCTAGCACTGCGGCTCCCCTTTGGCACGGAGGTCTCATCGGTACCGTTCGAACTCGGAGAAAGAACCCTGTAGAGAAACCGTGGCTTAGTGGAGGAACCAAGTGGGGTGTCCAGGCTACTAAGAGCAAGAATCAATGCTACAGAGTTACTGCGCGTTACTTAACATTGCCGTTCCTGAAGCCACGGGAACAGTACAGTGCTCGTGTAGGAGGGACCGGGGAAAGGGAAGGGTCCCATACCTGAAATGGAGTGAGAAGCAGGGCAGTGCGGAAGGCAGCTCTCACCTCACCTCTTGTTTAGGAGGCTAGTTACCCTCACCCCGGGTGCGCCCGCAGGCCTCAAGCCGACCACCTAACTCAAAGGAACAACTCTGTAGAGAATTCCTGCTTCGGCTAGACTAGCCATGCCTGAGAGTGGACGCTTTTGGCTGTGTGCATGCGTGAGCGCCCTGCAAGGGAGGCCCAAACCATTTTGCGTGTGAGATTCAGGCTCCGGCAGAAGGCAGAACAGGACTCCCCACTTGTTTCATGAAGCTAGCACTGCGGCCCCACTTCTGCATGGAAGTCTCATCGCTCGCGTTCTCACTCGGAGAAACAACGCTGTAGAGAAACGGCGCTTTAGCCACCGTCGACCTCTGAGTGGGAGGAAGCAGTTTCGGGTGGACTGTGGGTGAGAGCCTGGGGACGGGTCCCATTCCGTCCAATCGAGGGAGAATCAGGCCGGTACAGAAGGCAGCTCTCAACTCACTCACATCATGGTTGTGGGGCTAGTACTGGTGCCCCGGGTGTGCGTGCAGCCTTAAAGACAGCCACCTAGCTCCAAGGAACAGCTGGGGAGAGAATCCGTGCTTCAGCTCAAACAGCCGCTCCTGAGGGTGGAAGCCCTTTGTTGTGTGCGTGCGGGAGAGCACTGCAAGGGAGTCCCAAACCTAATTCCGACGGAGCCTCAGGGCGCTGCAGAAGGCAGCCCAAGACTCCCCACTTGGTTCCTCCAGCTAGCACGGCGGCCCCACTTTTGCATGGATGTCTCATCGCCTGCGTTCTATCTCGAAGAAACAACAGTGTGCAGAAACGGTGCTTTAGCTGCCGTTGACCTCTCTGTGGGAGGAAGCAGTTTAGGGTGTACTGTGGCTGAGAGCCTGGGGACGGGTTCCATACGTCAAATCGAGGGAGAAACAAGCCTGTGCAGAAGGCAGCTGTCAACACACCCCTTGTTTACGAGGCTAGTACAGTTGCCCCGTGAGTGCCTGCAGGCCTCAAGCCAACCACTGATGGGGAAGGAACAACTCGGGGAGAATTCCTGCTTCAGCGCATCTAGCCAAGCCTGCGGTTGGAAGCATTTTGGCGTGTGCATGCGTGAGCGCCCTGCAAGGGAGGCCCAAACCATTTTGCGTGTGAGACTCAGGACCCGGAACAAGGCAGAACACGACTCCCCACTTGTTTCATGAAGCTAGCACTGCGGCCCCACTTCTGCATGGAAGTCTCATCGCTCGCGTTCTCACTCGGAGAAAAAACGCTGTAGAGAAACGGCGCTTTACCACCGTCGACCTCTCTGTGGGAGGAAGCAGTTTCGGGTGGACTGTGGGTGAGAGCCTGGGGACGGGACCCATTTCGTCCAATCGAGGGAGAGACAGGCCGGTAGAGAAGGCAGCTCTCAACTCACTCACATCAGGGTTTGGGGCTAGTACCGGTGCCCCGGTTGTGCGTGCAGCCTAAAGACAGCCACCTAGCTCGAAGGAACAGCTGGGGAGAGAATCCGTGCTTCAGCTCAAACAGCCGCTCCTGAGGGTGGAAGCCCTTTGTTGTGTGCGTGCGGGAGAGCACTGCAAGGGAGTCCCAAACCTAATTCTTACGGAGCCTCGGGCGCTGCAGAAGGCAGCCCACGACTCCCCACTTGGTTCCTCCAGCTAGCACGGCGGCCCCACTTTTGCATGGAACTCTCATCGCCTGCGTTCTAACTCGAAGAAACAACAGTGTGCAGAAACCGTGCTTTAGCTGCCGTTGACCTCTCTGTGGGAGGAAGCAGTTTAGGGTGTACTGTGGCTGAGAGCCTGGGGACGGGTTCCATACGTCAAATCGAGGGAGAAACAATCCTGTGCAGAAGGCAGCTGTCAACTCACCCCTTGTTTACGAGGCTAGTACAGTTGCCCCGTGAGTGCCTGCAGGCCTCAAGCCAACCACCGAAGGGGAAGGAACAACTCGGGGAGAATTCCTGCTTCAGCGCATCTAGCCATGCCTGGGGTTGGAAGCATTTTGGCGTGTGCATGCGTGAGCGCCCTGCAAGGGAGGCCCAAAACATTTTGCGTGTGAGACCCAGGCCCCGGCAGAAGGCAGAACACGACTCCCCACTTGTTTCGTGAAGCTGGCGAACACTGCGGCTCCCCTTTTGCACGGAAGTCTCATCGCTACCGTTCGAACTCGGAGAAACAACCCTGTAGAGAAACCGTGGCTTAGGTACCGTTGACCTGTCTGTGGGAGGAAGCAGTTTAGGGTGTACGGTGGCTGAGAACGGATGGTAGCTCTCAACTCACCTCTCGTTTACGAGGCGGGTACCATTGCCCCGTGTGTGCGTGCAGGCTTAAAGACAGCCACTTCACTCGAAGGAAAAGCTGGGTGGAGACTCCGTGCTTCAGCTCCAATGGCCGCTCCTGAGGGTGGAAACGTTTTGCTGTGGGAGTGCGGGAGAGCATTGTAAGGGAGTCCGAAAGCATTTTCCGAGTGAGGCTCAGGCCCTGGCAGAAGGCAGAACACGACTCCCCACTTGTTTCATGAAGCTGGCGAGCACTGCGGCCCCACTTCCGCATGGAAGTCTCGGCGCTAGCGTTCTAACTCGAAGAAACAACACGGTAGAGAAACCGTGCTTTAGCTACCCTCCACCTCTCTGAGGGAGGAAGGTCTTTCCAGGCTACCGTCGCTGCGTGCCTGGGGAACGGGTCCCTTACTTGAAACCGAGGGAGAAGAAGTTCGGGCCAGAAGTCACCTCTCGACTCAGCTCTTGTTCCCCGAAGCTGACACTACTGCTCCATGTGTGCCTAGGAATGCTAAGTGCGCCACACTGATTTGGCAGAAAGGAGCCGGTGCAGAATCCCAGCTTCAGCTCATTCGCCTCTCCACAGGGTGGCAGCCTATTCAACTCGGCTGGAGGGCAAAGCTGGGGAATGAGTCCCAGCAGAATTCCCAGGGAGAAATAAGCATGGGCAGAAGGCACCTCTCGAATCAACTCTGGTTTCGAGAAGCGTGATCGGCTCTCCCGTGTGTGCGTGGGGTCCTAAGTGTCGCCAACCCAACGCAAAGGAACGGAACGGTAGAGAAGCCGTGCGTCAGCAAAGAAAGCCCTTTCTGAGCATGAACTGAACCTAGGGTGTGTTTCTGTGAAAGGATGAGAAATGGCACCTAAACGTAACGCGGAGTGAGAAGCAGGCCTGTAAGGAAGGCTGCTGTGGACTCACCTCTTGTTTTAGGAGATCAGCACTGCTGTACCCTGGGTGCCTGCAAGGGAGGCCCAAACCATTTGGCGTGTGAGACTCAGGCCCCGGCAGAAGGCAGAACACCACTCCCCAATTGTTTCATGAAGCTGGCTAGCACTGCGGCTCCCCTTTGGCACGGAAGTCTCATAGCTACCGTTCGAACTCGGAGAAGGAACCCTGTAGAGAAACCGTGGCTTAGCTCGAGGAACCATGTGGGGAGTCCAGGCTACTAAGAGCAAGAATCAATGCTACAGAGTTACTGCGCGTTACTTAACATTGCCGTTCCTGAAGCCACGGGAACTGTACAGTGCTCGTGTAGGAGGGACCGGGGAAAGGGAAGGGTCCCATACCTGAAATGGAGTGAGAAGCAGGCCAGTGCGGAAGGCAGCTCTCACCTCACCTCTTGTTTAGGAGGCTAGTTACCCTCGCCCCGGGTGCGCCGGCAGGCCTCAAGCCGTCCACCTAACTTAAAGGAACAACTCTGTAGAGAATTCCTGCTTCGGCTAGACTAGCCATGCCTGAGAGTGGACGCTTTTGGCTGTGTGCATGCGTGAGCGCCCTGCAAGGGAGCCCAAACCATTTTGCGTGTGAGACTCAGGACCCGGCAGAAGGCAGAACACGACTCCCCACTTGTTTCATGAAGCTAGCACTGCGGCCCCACTTCTGCATGGAAGTCTCATCGCTCGCGTTCTCACTCGGAGAAACAACGCTGTAGAGAAACGGCGCTTTAGCCACCGTCGACCTCTCTGTGGGAGGAAGCAGTTTCGGGTGGACTGTGGGTGAGAGCCTGGGGATGGGTCCCATTTCGTCCAATCGAGGGAGAGACAGGCCGGTACAGAAGGCAGCTCTCAACTCACACACATCATGGTTGTGGGGCTAGTACCGGTGCCCCGGGTGTGCGTGCAGCCTTAAAGACAGCCACCTAGCTCCAAGGAACAGCTGGGGAGAGATTCCGTGCTTCAGCTCAAACAGCCGCTCCTGAGGGTGGAAGCTCTTTTTTGTGTGCGTGCGGGAGAGCACTGCAAGGGAGTCCCAAACCTAATTCCGACGGAGCCTCGGCCGCTGCAGAAGGCAGCCCACGACTCCCCACTTGGTTCCGCCAGCTAGCACGGCGGCCCCACTTTTGCATGGAAGTCTCATCGCCTGCGTTCTAACACGAAGAAACAACAGTGTGCAGAAACCGTGCTTTAGCTGCCGTTGACCTCTCTGTGGGAGGAAGCATTTTAGGGTGTACTGTGGCTGAGAGCCTGGGGACGGGTTCCATACGTCAAATCGAGGGAGAAACGGACCTGTGCAGAAGGCAGCTGTCAACTCACCCCTTGTTTACGAGGCTAGTGCAGTTGCCCCGTGAGTGCCTGCAGGCCTCAAGCCAAACACCGAAGGGGAAGGAACAACTCTGTGGAGAATTCCTGCTTCAGCGGACCTCGCCATGCCTGCGGCTGGAATCATTTTGCCGTGTGCATGCGTGAGCGCCCGGCAAGGGAGGCTCATACCATTTTGCGTGTGAGACCCAGGCCGCGGCAGAAGGCAGAACACGAGTCCCCACTTGTTTCGTGAAGCTGGCGAGCACTGCGGCTCCCCGTTTGCACAGAAGTCTCATCGCTAGCGTTCGAACTGGAAGAAAGAACCCTGTAGAGAAACCGTGGCTTAGCTGGAGGAACCAAGTGGGGAGTCCAGACTACTAAGGGCAAGAATCAATGGTACAGAGATACTGCGCGTTACTTAACATTGCCGTTCCTTAAGCCACGGGAACTGTATAGTGCTCGTGTAGGAGGGACCGGGGAAAGCGAAGGGTCCCATACCTGAAATGGAGTGAGAAGCAGGCCGGTGCGGAAGGCACCTCTCAACTCACCTCTTGTTTAGTAGCCTAGTTACCCTCGCCCCGGGTCCGCCCGCAGGCCTCAAGCCGACCACCTAACTCAAAGGAACAACTCTGTAGAGAATTCCTGCTTCGGCTAGACTAGCCATGCCTGAGAGTGGACGCTTGTGGCTGTGTGCATGCGTGAGCGCCCTGCAAGGGAGGCCCAAACCATTTTGCGTGTGAGACTCAGTCCACGGAAGAAGGCAGAACACGACTCCCCACTTGTTTCATGAAGCTAGCACTGCGGCCCCACTTCTGCATAGAAGTCTCATCGCTAGCCTTCTCACTCGGAGAAAAAACGCTGTAGAGAAACGGCGCTTTACCACCGTCGACCTCTCTGTGGGAGGAAGCAGTTTCGTGTGGACTGTGGGTGAGAGCCTGGGGACGGGACCCATTTCGTCCAATCGAGGGAGAGACAGGCCGGTACAGAAGGCAGCTCTCAACTCACTCACATCATGGTTTTGGGGCTAGTACCGGTGCCCCGGGTGTGCGTGCAGCCTAAAGACAGCCGCCTAGCTCGAAGGAACAGCTGGGGAGAGAATCCGTGCTTCACCTCAAACAGCCGCTCCTGAGGGTGGAAGCCCTTTGTTGTGTGCGTGCGGGAGAGCACTGCAAGGGAGTCCCAAACCTAATTCTGACGGAGCCTCGGCCGCTGCAGAAGGCAGCCCACGACTCCCCAGTTGGTTCCTCCAGCTACCACGGCGGCCCCACTTTTGCATGGAAGTCTCATCACCTGCATTCTAACTCGAAGAAACAACAGTGTGCAGAAACCGTGCTTTAGCTGCCATTGACCTCTCTGTGGGAGGAAGCATTTTAGGGTGTACTGTGCCTGAGAGCCTGGGGACGGGTTCCATACGTCAAATCGAGGGAGAAACAAGCCTGTGCAGAAGGCAGCTGTCAACTCACCCCTTGTTTACGAGTCTAGTACAGTTGCCCCGTGAGTGCCTGCAGGCCTCAAGCCAACCACCGAAGGAGAAGAAACAACTCGGGGAGAATTCCTGCTTCAGCGCATCTAGCCATGCCTGCGGTTGGAAGCATTTTGGCGTGTGCATGCGTGAGCGCCCTGCAAGGGAGGCCCAAACCATTTTGCGTGTGAGACCCAGGCCCCGGCAGAAGGCAGAACACGACTCCCCACTTGTTTCGTGAAGCTGGCGAACACTGCGGCTCCCCTTTTGCACGGAAGTCTCATCGCTACCGTTCGACCTCGGAGAATCAACCCTGTAGAGAAACCGTGGCTTAGGTACCGTTGACCTCTCTGGGAGGAAGCAGTTTAGGGTGTACGGTGGCTGAGAACGGACGGCAGCTGTCAACTCACTTCTCGTTTACGAGGCGGGTACCATTGCCCCGTGTGTGCGTGCAGGCTTAAAGACAGCCACCTCACTCGAAGTAAAAGCTGGGTGGAGACTCCTTGCTTGAGCTCCAATGGCCGCTCCTGAGGGTGGAAACGTTTTGCTGTGGGAGTGCGGGAGAGCACTGCAAGGGAGTCCGAAAGCGTTTTCCGAGTGAGGCTCAGGCCCTGGCAGAAGGCAGAACACGACTCCCCACTTGTTTCATGAAGCTGTCGAGCACTGCGGCCCCACTTGTGCATGGAAGTCTCGGCGCTAGCGTTCTAACTCGAAGAAACAACACGGTAGAGAAACCGTGCTTTAGCTACCCTCCACCTCTCTGAGGGAGGAAGGTCTTTCCAGGCTACCGTGGCTGCGTGCCTGGGGAACGGGTCCCTTACTTGAAACCGAGGTAGAAGAAGTTCGGGCCAGAAGGCACCTCTCGACTCAGCTCTTGTTCCCCGAAGCTGACACTACTGCTCCATGTGTGCCTAGGAATGCTAAGTGCGCCACACTGATTTGGCAGAAAGGAGCCGGTGCAGAATCCCAGCTTCAGCTCATTCGCCTCTCCACAGGGTGGCAGCCTATTTAACTCGGCTGTAGGGCAAAGCTGGGGAATGAGTCCCAGCAGAATTCCCAGGGGAAATAAGCATGGGCAGAAGGCACCTCTCGACTCAACTCTGGTTTCGGGAAGCGAGATCGGCTCTCCCGTGTGTGCGTGGGGTCCTAAGTGCCACCCACCCAACGCAAAAGAACGGAACGGTAGAGAAGTCGTGCGTCAGCAAAGAACGCCCTTCCTGAGCGTGAACTGCACCTAGGGTGTGTTTCTGTGAAAGCATGAGAAATGGCACCTAAACGTAACGCGGAGTGAGAAGCAGGCCTGTAAGGAAGGCTGCTGTGGACTCACCTCTTGTTTTAGGAGATCAGCACTGCTGTACCCTGGGTGCCTGCAAGGGAGGTCCAAACCATTTGGCGTGTGAGACTCAGGCCCCGGCAGAAGGCAGAACACCACTCCCCAATTGTTTCATGAAGCTGGCTAGCACTGCGGCTCCCCTTTGGCACGGAGGTCTCATCGGTACCGTTCGAACTCGGAGAAAGAACCCTGTAGAGAAACCGTGGCTTAGCTGGAGGAACCAAGTGGGGTGTCCAGGCTACTAAGAGCAAGAATCAATGCTACAGAGTTACTGCGCGTTACTTAACATTGCCGTTCCTGAAGCCACGGGAACTGTACAGTGCTCGTGTAGGAGGGACCGGGGAAAGGGACGGGTCCCATACCTGAAATGGAGTGAGAAGCAGGCCAGTGCGGAAGGCAGCTCTCACCTCACCTCTTGTTTAGGAGGCTAGTTACCCTCACCCCGGGTGCGCCCTCAGGCCTCAAGCCGACCACCTAACTCAAAGGAACAACTCTGAAGAGAATTCCTGCTTCGGCTAGACTAGCCATGCCTGAGAGTGGACGCTTTTGGCTTTGTGCATGCGTGAGCGCCCTGCAAGGGAGGCCCAAACCATTTTGCGTGTGAGACTCAGGCCCCGGCAGAAGGCAGAACACGACTCCCCACTTGTTTCATGAAGCTAGCACTGCGGCCCCACTTCTGCATGGAAGTCTCATCGCTCGCGTTCTCACTCGGAGAAACAACGCTGTAGAGAAACGGCGCTTTAGCCACCGTCGACCTCTGAGTGGGAGGAAGCAGTTTCGGGTGGACTGTGGGTGAGAGCCTGGGGACGGGTCCCATTTCGTCCAATCGAGGGAGAGACAGGCCGGTACAGAAGGCAGCTCTCAACTCACTCACATCATGGTTGTGGGGCTAGTACTGGTGCCCCGGGTGTGCGTGCAGCCTTAAAGACAGCCACCTAGCTCCAAGGAACAGCTGGGGAGAGAATCCGTGCTTCAGCTCAAACAGCCGCTCCTGAGGGTGGAAGCCCTTTGTCGTGTGCGTGCGGGAGAGCACTGCAAGGGAGTCCCAAACCTAATTTCGACGGAGCCTCGGGGCGCTGCAGAAGGCAGCCCAAGATTCCCCACTTGGTTCCTCCAGCTAGCACGGCGGCCCCACTTTTGCATGGAAGTCTCATCGCCTGCGTTCTAACTCGAAGAAACAACAGTGTGCAGAAACCGTGCTTTAGCTGCCGTTGACCTCTCTGTGGGAGGAAGCATTTTAGGGTGTACTGTGGCTGAGAGTCTGGGGACGGGTTCCATACGTCAAATCGAGGGAGAAACGGACCTGTGCAGAAGGCAGCTGTCAACACACCCCTTGTTTACGAGGCTAGTACAGTTGCCCCGTGAGTGCCTGCAGGCCTCAAGCCAAACACCGAAGGGGAAGGAACAACTCTGTGGAGAATTCCTGCTTCAGCGGATCTCTCCATGCCTGCGGCTGGAATCATTTTGCCGTGTGCATGCGTGAGCGCCCGGCAAGGGAGGCCCAAACCATTTTGCTTGTGAGACCCAGGCCTCGGCAGAAGGCAGAACACGAGTCCCCACTTGTTTCGTGAAGCTGGCGAGCACTGCGGCTCCCCGTTTGCACGGAAGTCTCATGGCTAGCGTTCGACTCGAAGAAAGAACCCTGTAGAGAAACCGTGGCTTAGCTGGAGGAACCAAGTGGGGAGTCCAGACTACTAAGGGCAAGAATCAATGCTACACAGATACTGTGCGTTACTTAACATTGCTGTTCCTGAAGCCACAGGAACTGTATAGTGCTCGTGTAGGAGGGACCGGGGAAAGGGAAGGGTCCCATATCTGAAATGGAGTGAGAAGCAGGCCGGTGCGGAAGGCACCTCTCAATTCACCTCTTGTTTAGTAGGCTAGTTACCCTCACCCCGGGTGCGCCCGCAGGCCTCAAGCCGACCACCTAACTCAAAGGAAGAACTCTGTAGAGAATTCCTGCTTCGGCTAGACTAGCCATGCCTGAGAGTGGACGCTTTTGGCTGTGTGCATGCTTGAGCGCCCTGCAAGGGAGGCCCAAACCATTTTGCGTGTGAGACTCAGTCCCCGGAAGAAGGCAGAACACTACTCCCCACTTGTTTCATGAAGCTAGCACTGCGGCCCCACTTCTGCATGGAAGTCTCATCGCTAGCGTTCTCACTCGGAGAAAAAACGCTGTAGAGAAACGGCGCTTTACCACCGTCGACCTCTCTGTGGGAGGAAGTAGTTTCGGGTGGACTGTGGGTGAGAGCCTGGGGACGGGACCCATTTCGTCCAATCGAGGGAGAGACAGGACGGTACAGAAGGCAGCTCTCAACTCACTCACATCATGGTTTTGGGGCTAGTACCGGTGCCCCGGGTGTGCGTGCAGCCTAAAGACAGCCACCTAGCTCGAAGGAACAGCTGGGGAGAGAATCCGTGCTTCAGCTCAAACAGCCGCTCCTGAGGGTGGAAGCCCTTTGTTGTGTGCGTGCGGGAGAGCACTGCAAGGGAGTCCCAAACCTAATTCTGACGGAGCCTCGGCCGCTGCACAAGGCAGTCCACGAGTCCTCACTTGGTTCCTCCAGCTAGCACGGCGGCCCCACTTTTGCATGGAAGTCTCATCACCTGCGTTCTAACTCGAAGAAACAACAGTGTGCAGAAACCGTGCTTTAGCTGCCGTTGAGCTCTCTGTGGGAGGAAGCATTTTAGGGTGTACTGTGGCTGAGAGCCTGGGGACGGGTTCCATATGTCAAATCGAGGGAGAAACAAGCCTGTGCAGAAGGCAGCTGTCAACTCACCCCTTGTTTACGAGGCTAGTACAGTTGCCCCGTGAGTGCCTGCAGGCCTCAAGCCAACCACCGAAGGGGAAGGAACAACTCGGGGAGAATTCCTGCTTCAGCGCATCTAGCCATGCCTGCGGTTGGAAGCATTTTGCGTGTGAATGCGTGAGCGCCCTGCAAGGGAGGTCCAAACCATTTTGCGTGTGAGACCCAGGCCCCGACAGAAGGCAGAGCACGACTCCCCACTTGTTTCGTGAAGCTGGTGAACACTGCGGCTCCCCTTTTGCACGGAAGTCTCATCGCTACCATTCGACCTCGGAGAAACAACCCTGTAGAGAAACCGTGGCTTAGGTACCGTTGACCTCTCTGTGGGAGGAAGCAGTTTAGGGTGTACGGTGGCTGAGAACGGAAGGCAGCTCTCAACTCACCTCTCGTTTACGAGGCGGGTACCATTGCCCCGTGTGTGCTTGCAGGCTTAAAGACAGCCACCTCACTCGAAGGAAAAGCTGGGTGGAGACTCCTTGCTTGAGCTCCAATGGCCGCTCCTGAGGGTGGAAACGTTTTGGTGTGGGAGTGCGCGAGAGCACTGCAAGGGAGTCCGAAAGCGTTTTCCGAGTGAGGCTCAGGCCCTGGTAGAAGGCAGAACACGACTCACCACTTGTTTCATGAAGCTGGCGAGCACTGCGGCCCCACATGTGCATGGAGGTCTCGGCGCTAGCGTTCTAACTCGAAGAAACAACACGGTAGAGAAACCGTGCTTTAGCTACCCTCCACCTCTCTGAGGGAGGAAGGTCTTTCCAGGCTACCGTGGCTGCGTGCCTGGGGAACGGGTCCCTTACCTGAAACCGAGGGAGAAGAAGTTCGGGCCAGAAGGCATCTCTCGACTCAGCTCTTGTTCCCCGAAGCTGACACTACTGCTCCATGTGTGCCTAGGAATGCTAAGTGCGCCACACTGATTTCGCAGAAAGGAGCCGGTGCAGAATCCCAGCTTCAGCTCATTCGCCTTTCCACAGGGTAGCAGCCTTTTCAACTCGGCTGGAGGGCAAAGCTGGGGAATGAGTCCCAGCAGAATTCCCAGGGAGAAATAAGCATGGGCAGAAGGCACCTCTCGAATCAACTCTGGTTTCGGGAAGCGTGATCGGCTCTCCCGTGTGTGCGTGGGGTCCTAAGTGTCACCCACCCAACGCAAAGGAACGGAACGGTAGAGAAGCCGTGCGTCAGCAAAGAACGCCCTTCCTGAGCGTGAACTGCACCTAGGGTGTGTTTCTGTGAAAGCATGAGAAATGGCACCTAAACGTAACGCGGAGTGAGAAGCAGGCCTGTAAGGAAGGCTGCTGTGGACTCAACTCTTGTTTTAGGAGATCAGCACTGCTGTACCCTGGGTGCCTGCAAGGGAGGTCCAAACCATTTGGCGTGTGAGACTCAGGCCCCGGCAGAAGGCTGAACACCACTCCCCAATTGTTTCATGAAGCTGGCTAGCACTGCGGCTCCCCTTTGGCACGGAGGTCTCATCGGTACCGTTCGAACTCGGAGAAAGAACCCTGTAGAGAAACCGTGGCTTAGCTGGAGGAACCAAGTGGGGTGTCCAGGCTACTAAGAGCAAGAATCAATGCTACAGAGTTACTGCGCGTTACTTAACATTGCCGTTCCTGAAGCCACGGGAACTGTACAGTGCTCGTGTAGGAGGGACCGGGGAAAGGGACGGGTCCCATACCTGAAATGGAGTGAGAAGCAGGCCAGTGCGGAAGGCAGCTCTCACCTCACCTCTTGTTTAGGAGGCTAGTTACCCTCACCCCGGGTGCGCCCTCAGGCCTCAAGCCGACCACCTAACTCAAAGGAACAACTCTGAAGAGAATTCCTGCTTCGGCTAGACTAGCCATGCCTGAGAGTGGACGCTTTTGGCTTTGTGCATGCGTGAGCGCCCTGCAAGGGAGGCCCAAACCATTTTGCGTGTGAGACTCAGGCCCCGGCAGAAGGCAGAACACGACTCCCCACTTGTTTCATGAAGCTAGCACTGCGGCCCCACTTCTGCATGGAAGTCTCATCGCTCGCGTTCTCACTCGGAGAAACAACGCTGTAGAGAAACGGCGCTTTAGCCACCGTCGACCTCTGAGTGGGAGGAAGCAGTTTCGGGTGGACTGTGGGTGAGAGCCTGGGGACGGGTCCCATTTCGTCCAATCGAGGGAGAGACAGGCCGGTACAGAAGGCAGCTCTCAACTCACTCACATCATGGTTGTGGGGCTAGTACCGGTGCCCCGGGTGTGCGTGCAGCCTTAAAGACAGCCACCTAGCTCCAAGGAACAGCTGGGGAGAGAATCCGTGCTTCAGCTCAAACAGCCGCTCCTGAGGGTGGAAGCCCTTTGTCGTGTGCGTGCGGGAGAGCACTGCAAGGGAGTCCCAAACCTAATTCCGACGGAGCCTCGGGGCGCTGCAGAAGGCAGCCCAAGATTCCCCACTTGGTTCCTCCAGCTAGCACGGCGGCCCCACTTTTGCATGGAAGTCTCATCGCCTGCGTTCTAACTCGAAGAAACAACAGTGTGCAGAAACCGTGCTTTAGCTGCCGTTGACCTCTCTGTGGGAGGAAGCATTTTAGGGTGTACTGTGGCTGAGAGTCTGGGGACGGGTTCCATACGTCAAATCGAGGGAGAAACGGACCTGTGCAGAAGGCAGCTGTCAACACACCCCTTGTTTACGAGGCTAGTACAGTTGCCCCGTGAGTGCCTGCAGGCCTCAAGCCAAACACCGAAGGGGAAGGAACAACTCGGGGAGAATTCCTGCTTCAGCGCATCTAGCCAAGCCTGCGGTTGGAAGCTTTTTGGCGTGTTCATGCGTGAGCGCCCTGCAAGGGAGCCCCAAACCATTTTGCGTGTGAGACCCAGGCCCCGGCAGAAGGCAGAACACGAGTCCCCACTTGTTTC
Source organism: Mirounga angustirostris (assembly GCF_029215605.1). Taxonomy (NCBI): domain Eukaryota; kingdom Metazoa; phylum Chordata; class Mammalia; order Carnivora; family Phocidae; genus Mirounga; species Mirounga angustirostris. The sequence continues at coordinate 67,275 of NW_026991804.1, read as the reverse complement.
GTGAAGCTGGCGAGCACAGCGGCTCCCCTTTGGCATGGAAGTCTCATCGCTACCGTTCGAACTCGGAGAAAGAACACTGTAGAGAAACCGGGGCTTAGCTGGAGGAACCAAGTGGGGAGTCCAGTCTACTAAGAGCAAGAATCAATGCTACAGAGTTACTGCGCGTTACTTAACATTGCCGTTCCTGAAGCCTCGGGAACTGTACAGTGCTCGTGTAGGAGGGAATGGGGAAAGGGAAGGGTCCCATACCTGAAATGGAGTGAGAAGCAGGCCGGTGCGGAAGGCAGCGCTCAACACACCTCTTGTTTAGGAGGCTAGTTACCCTCGCCCCGGGTGCGCCCGCAGGCCTCAAGCCGACCACCTAACTCAAAGGAACAACTCTGTAGAGAATTCCTGCTTCGGCTAGACTAGCCATGCCTGAGAGTGGACGCTTTTGGCTGTGTGCATGCGTGAGCGCCCTGCAAGGGAGGCCCAAACGATTTTGCGTGTGAGACTCAGGCCCCCGCAGAAGGCAGAACACGACTCCCCACTTGTTTCATGAAGCTAGCACTGCGGCCCCACTTCTGCATGGAAGTCTCATCGCTCGCGTTCTCACTCGGAGAAACAACGCTGTAGAGAAACGGCGCTGTAGCCGCCGTCGACCTCTGAGTGGGAGGAAGCAGTTTCGGGTGGAGTGTGGGTGAGAGCCTGGGGACTGGTCCCATTTCGTCCAATCGAGGGAGAGACAGGCCGGTACAGAAGGCAGCTCTCAACTCACTCACATCATGGTTGTGGGGCTAGTACCGGTGCACCGGGTGTGCGTGCAGCTTTAAAGACAGCCACCTAGCTCGACGGAACAGCTGGGGAGAGAATCCGTGCTTCATCTCAAACAGCCGCTCCTGAGGGTGGAAGCCCTTTGTTGTGTCCGTGCGGGAGAGCACTGCAAGGGAGTCCCAAACCTAATTCTGACGGAGCCTCGGCCACTGCATAAGGCAGCCCACGACTCCCCACTTGGTTCCTCCAGCTAGCACGGCGGCCCCACTTTTGCATGGAAGTCTCATCGCCTGCGTTCTAACTCGAAGAAACAACAGTGTGCAGAAACCGTGCCTTAGCTGCCGTTGACCTCTCTGTGGGAGGAAGCAGTTTAGGGTGTACTGTGGCTGAGAGCCTGGGGTCGGGTTCCATACGGCAAATCGAGGGAGAAACGGGCCTGTGCAGAAGGAAGCTCTCAACTCACCCCTTGTTTACGAGGCTAGTACAGTTGCCCCGTGAGTGCCTGCAGGCCTCAAGCCAACCACCGAAGGGGAAGGAACAACTCGGGGAGAATTCCTGCTTCAGCGCATCTAGCCATGCCTGCGGTTGGAAGCATTTTGGAGTGTGCATGCATGAGCGCCCTGCAAGGGGGGCCCAAACCATTTTGCGTGTGAGACCCAGGCCCCGGCAGAAGGCAGAACACGACTCCCCACTTGTTTCGTGAAGCTGGCGAACACTGCGGCTCCCCTTTTGCACGGAAGTCTCATCGCTACCGTTCGAACTTGGAGAAACAACCCTGTAGAGAAACCGTGGCTTAGGTACCGTTGACTTCTCTGTGGGAGGAAGCAGTTTAGGGTGTATGGTGGCTGAGAACGGACGGCAGCTCTCAACTCACCTCTCGTTTACGAGGCGGGTATCATTGCCCCGTGTGTGCGTGCAGGCTTAAAGACAGCCACCTCACTCGATGGAAAAGCTGGGTGGAGACTCCGTGCTTCAGCTCCAGTGGCCACTCCTGAGGGTGGAAACGTTTTGCTGTGGGAGTGCGGGAGAGCACTGCAAGGGAGTACGAAAGCATTTTCCGACTGAGGCTCAGGACCTGGCAGAAGGCAGAACACGACTCCCCACTTGTTTCATGAAGCTGGCGAGCACTGCGGCCCCACTTCCGCATGGAAGTCTCGGCGCTAGCGTTCTAACTCGAAGAAACAACACGGTAGAGAAACCGTGCTTTAGCTACCCTCCACCTCTCTGAGGGAGGAAGGTCTTTCCAGGCTACCGTGGCTGCGTGCCTGGGGAACGGGTCCCTTACTTGAAACCGAGGGAGAAGAAGTTCAGGCCAGAAGGCAGCTCTCGACTCAGCTCTTGTTCCCCGAAGCTGACACTACTGCTCCATGTGTGCCTAGGAATGCTAAGTGCGCCACACTGATTTGGCAGAAAGGAGCCGGTGCAGAATCCCAGCTTCAGCTCATTCGCCTGTCCACAGGGTGGCAGCCTTTTCAATTCGGCTGGAGGGCAAAGCTGGGGAATGAGTCCCAGCAGAATTCCCAGGGAGAAATAAGCATGGGCAGAAGGCACCTCTCGAATCAACTCTGGTTTCGGGAAGCGAGATCGGCTCTCCCGCGTGTGCGTGGGGTCCTAAGTGCCACCCACCCAACGCAAAGGAACGGAACGTTAGAGAAGCCGTGCGTCAGCAAAGAACGCCCTTCCTGAGCGTGAACTGCACCTAGGGTGTGTTTCTGTGAAAGCATGAGAAATGGCACCTAAACGTAACGCGGAGTGAGAAGCAGGCCTGTAAGGAAGGCTGCTGTGGACTCACCTCTTGTTTTAGGAGATCAGCACTGCTGTACCCTGGGTGCCTGCAAGGGAGGCCCAAACCATTTGGCGTGTGAGACTCAGGCCCCGGCAGAAGGCAGAACACCACTCCGCAATTGTTTCATGAAGCTGGCTAGCATTGCGGCTCCCCTTTGGCATGGAAGTCTCATCGCTACCGTTCGAACTCGGAGAAAGAACCCTGTAGAGAAACCGTGGCTTAGCTGGAGGAACCAAGTGGGGAGTCCAGTCTACTAAGAGCAGGAATCAATGCTACAGAGTTACTGCGCGTTACTTAACATTGCCGTTCCTGAAGCCACGGGAACTGTACAGTGCTCGTGTAGGAGGGACCGGGGAAAGGGAAGGGTCCCATACCTGAAATGGAGTGAGAAGCAGGCCGGTGCGGAAGGCACCTCTAAAATCACCTCTTGTTTAGGAGGCTAGTTACCCTCGCACCGGGTGCGCCCGCAGACCTCAAGCCGACCACCTATCTCAAAGGAAGAACTCTGTAGAGAATTCCTGCTTCGGCTAGACTAGCCATGCCTGAGAGTGGACGCTTTTGGCTGTGTGCATGCGTGAGTGCCCTGCAAGGGAGGCCCAAACCATTTTGCGTGTGAGACTCAGGGCCCGGCAGAAGGCAGAACACGACTCCCCACTTGTTTCATGAAGCTAGCACTGCGGCCCCACTTCTGCATGGAAGCCTCATCGCTCGCGTTCTCACTCGGAGAAACAACGCTGTAGAGAAACGGCGCTTTAGCCACCGTCGACCTCTGAGTGGGAGGAAGCAGTTTCGGGTGGACTGTGGGTGAGAGCCTGGGGACGGGTCCCATTTCGTCCAATCGAGGGAGAATCAGGCCGGTACAGAAGGCAGCTCGCAACTCACTCACATCATGGTTGTGGGGTTAGTACCGGTGCCCCGGGTGTGCGTGCAGCCTAAAGACAGCCACCTAGCTCCAAGGAACAGCTGGGGAGAGAATCCGTGCTTCAGCTCAAACAGCCGCTCCTGAGGGTGGAAGCCCTTTGTTGTGTGCGTGCGGGAGAGCACTGCAAGGGAGTCCCAAACCTAATTCCGACGGAGCATCGGCCGCTGCAGAAGGCAGCCCACGACTCCCCACTTGGTTCCTCCAGCTAGCACGGCGGCCCCACTTTTGCATGGAAGTCTAATCGCCTGCGTTCTAACTCGAAGAAACAACAGTGTGCAGAAACCGTGCTTTAGCTGCCGTTGACCTCTCTGTGGGAGGAAGCAGTTTAGGGTGTACTGTGGCTGAGAGCCTGGTGACGGGTTCTATACGTCAATTCGAGGGAGAAACGGACCTGTGCAGAAGGCAGCTGTCAACTCACCCCTTGTTTACGAGGCTAGTGCAGTTGCCCCGTGAGTGCCTGCAGGCCTCAAGCCAAACACCGAAGGGGAAGGAACAACTCTGGAGAATTCCTGCTTCAGGGGATCTCGCCATGCCTGCAGCTGGAATCATTTTGCCGTGTGCATGCGTGAGCGCCCGGCAAGGGAGGCCCAAACCATTTTGCGTGTGAGACCCAGGCCTCGGCAGAAGGCAGAACACGAGTCCCCACTTGTTTCGTGAAGCTGGCGAGCACTGCGGCTCCCCATTTGCACGGAAGTCTCATCGCTAGCGTTCGAACTCGAAGAAAGAACCCTGTAGAGAAACCGTGGCTTAGCTGGAGGAACCAAGTGGGGAGTCCAGACTACTAAGGGCAAGAATCAATGCTACAGAGATACTGCGCGTTACTTAACATTGCCGTTCCTGAAGCCACGTGAACTGTATAGTGCTCGTGTAGGAGGGACCGGGGAAAGCGAAGGGTCCCATACCTGAAATGGAGTGAGAAGCAGGCCGGTGCGGAAGGCACCTCTCAACTCACCTCTTGTTTAGTAGGCTAGTTACCCTCGCCCCGGGTGCGCCCGCAGGCCTCAAGCCGACCACCTAACTCAAAGGAACAACTCTGTAGAGAATTCCTGCTTCGTCTAGACTAGCCATGCCTGAGAGTGGACGCTTTTGGCTGTGTGCATGCGTGAGCGCCCTGCAAGGGAGGCCCAAACCATTTTGCGTGTGAGACTCAGGACCCGGAACAAGGCAGAACACGACTCCCCACTTGTTTCATGAAGCTAGCACTGCGGCCCCACTTCTGCATGGAAGTCTCATCGCTCGCGTTCTCACTCGGAGAAAAAACGCTGTAGAGAAACGGCGCTTTACCACCGTCGACCTCTCTGTGGGAGGAAGCAGTTTCGGGTGGACTGTGGGTGAGAGCCTGGGGACGGGACCCATTTCGTCCAGTCGAGGGAGAGACAGGCCGGTACAGAAGGCAGCTCTCAACTCACTCACAGCATGGTTTTGGGGCTAGTACCGGTGCCCCGGGTGTGCGTGCAGCCTAAAGACAGCCACCTAGCTCGAAGGAACAGCTGGGGAGAGAATCCGTGCTTCAGCTCAAACAGCCGCTCCTGAGGGTGGAAGCCCTTTGTTGTGTGCGTGCGGGAGAGCACTGCAAGGGAGTCCCAAACCTAATTCTTACGGAGCCTCGGGCGCTGCAGAAGGCAGCCCACGACTCCCCAGTTGGTTCCTCCAGCTAGCACGGCGGCCCCACTTTTGCATGGAAGTCTCATCGCCTGCGTTCTAACTCGAAGAAACAACAGTGTGCAGAAACCGTGCTTTAGCTGCCGTTGACCTCTCTGTGGGAGGAAGCAGTTTAGGGTGTACTGTGGCTGAGAGCCTGGGGACGGGTTCCATACGTCAAATCGAGGGAGAAACAAGCCTGTGCAGAAGGCAGGTGTCAACTCACCCCTTGTTTACGAGGCTAGTACAGTTGCCCCGTGAGTGCCTGCAGGCCTCAAGCCAACCACCGAAGGGGAAGGAACAACTCGGGGAGAATTCCTGCTTCAGCGCATCTAGCCATGCCTGCGGTTGGAAGCATTTTGGCGTGTGCATGCGTGAGCGCCCTGCAAGGGAGGCCCAAACCATTTTGCGTGTGAGACCCAGGCCCCGGCAGAAGGCAGAACACGACTCCCCACTTGTTTCGTGAAGCTGGCGAACACTGCGGCTCCCCTTTTGCACGGAAGTCTCATCGCTACCGTTCGAACTCGGAGAAACAACCCTGTAGAGAAACCGTGGCTTAGGTACCGTTGACCTCTCTGTGGGAGGAAGCAGTTTAGGGTGTACGGTGGCTGAGAACGGACGGCAGCTCTCAACTCACCTCTCGTTTACGAGGCGGGTACCATTGCCCCGTGTGTGCGTGCAGGCTTAAAGACAGCCACCTCACTCGAAGGAAAAGCTGGGTGGAGACTCCGGGCTTCAGCTCCAATGGCCATTCCTGAGGGTGGAAACGTTTTGCTGTGGGAGTGCGGGAGAGCACTATAAGGGAGTCCGAAAGCATTTTCCGAGTGAGGCTCAGGCCCTGACAGAAGGCAGAACACGACTCCCCACTTGTTTCATGAAGCTGGCGAGCACTGCGGCCCCACTTCCGCATGGAAGTCTCGGCGCTAGCGTTCTAACTCGAAGAAACAACACGGTAGAGAAACCGTGCTTTAGCTACCCTCCACCTCTCTGAGGGAGGAAGGTCTTTCCAGGCTACCGTGGCTGCCTGCCTGGGGAACGGGTCCCTTACTTGAAACCGAGGGAGAAGAAGTTCGGGCCAGAAGTCACCTCTCGACTCAGCTCTTTTTCCCCGAAGCTGACACTACTGCTCCATGTGTGCCTAGGAATGCTAAGTGCGCCACACTGATTTGGCAGAAAGGAGCCGGTGCAGAATCCCAGCTTCAGCTCATTCGCCTCTCCACAGGGTGGCAGCCTATTCAACTCGGCTGGAGGGCAAAGCTGGGGAATGAGTCCCAGCAGAATTCCCAGGGAGAAATAAGCATGGGCAGAAGGCACCTCTCGACTCAACTCTGGTTTCGGGAAGCGAGATCGGCTCTCCCGTGTGTGCGTGGGGTCCTAAGTGTCACCCACCCAACGCAAAGGAACGGAACGGTAGAGAAGCCGTGCGTCAGCAAAGAACGCCCTTCCTGAGCGTGAACTGCACCTAGGGTGTGTTTCTGTGAAAGCATGAGAAATGGCACCTAAACGTAACGCGGAGTGAGAAGCAGGCCTGTAAGGAAGGCTGCTGTGGACTCAACTCTTGTTTTAGGAGATCAGCACTGCTGTACCCTGGGTGCCTGCAAGGGAGGTCCAAACCATTTGGCGTGTGAGACTCAGGCCCCGGCAGAAGGCTAAACACCACTCCCCAATTGTTTCATGAAGCTGGCTAGCACTGCGGCTCCCCTTTGGCACGGAGGTCTCATCGGTACCGTTCGAACTCGGAGAAAGAACCCTGTAGAGAAACCGTGGCTTAGTGGAGGAACCAAGTGGGGTGTCCAGGCTACTAAGAGCAAGAATCAATGCTACAGAGTTACTGCGCGTTACTTAACATTGCCGTTCCTGAAGCCACGGGAACAGTACAGTGCTCGTGTAGGAGGGACCGGGGAAAGGGAAGGGTCCCATACCTGAAATGGAGTGAGAAGCAGGGCAGTGCGGAAGGCAGCTCTCACCTCACCTCTTGTTTAGGAGGCTAGTTACCCTCACCCCGGGTGCGCCCGCAGGCCTCAAGCCGACCACCTAACTCAAAGGAACAACTCTGTAGAGAATTCCTGCTTCGGCTAGACTAGCCATGCCTGAGAGTGGACGCTTTTGGCTGTGTGCATGCGTGAGCGCCCTGCAAGGGAGGCCCAAACCATTTTGCGTGTGAGATTCAGGCTCCGGCAGAAGGCAGAACAGGACTCCCCACTTGTTTCATGAAGCTAGCACTGCGGCCCCACTTCTGCATGGAAGTCTCATCGCTCGTGTTCTCACTCGGAGAAACAACGCTGTAGAGAAACGGCGCTTTAGCCACCGTCGACCTCTGAGTGGGAGGAAGCAGTTTCGGGTGGACTGTGGGTGAGAGCCTGGGGACGGGTCCCATTCCGTCCAATCGAGGGAGAATCAGGCCGGTACAGAAGGCAGCTCTCAACTCACTCACATCATGGTTGTGGGGCTAGTACTGGTGCCCCGGGTGTGCGTGCAGCCTTAAAGACAGCCACCTAGCTCCAAGGAACAGCTGGGGAGAGAATCCGTGCTTCAGCTCAAACAGCCGCTCCTGAGGGTGGAAGCCCTTTGTTGTGTGCGTGCGGGAGAGCACTGCAAGGGAGTCCCAAACCTAATTCCGACGGAGCCTCAGGGCGCTGCAGAAGGCAGCCCAAGACTCCCCACTTGGTTCCTCCAGCTAGCACGGCGGCCCCACTTTTGCATGGATGTCTCATCGCCTGCGTTCTATCTCGAAGAAACAACAGTGTGCAGAAACGGTGCTTTAGCTGCCGTTGACCTCTCTGTGGGAGGAAGCAGTTTAGGGTGTACTGTGGCTGAGAGCCTGGGGACGGGTTCCATACGTCAAATCGAGGGAGAAACAAGCCTGTGCAGAAGGCAGCTGTCAACACACCCCTTGTTTACGAGGCTAGTACAGTTGCCCCGTGAGTGCCTGCAGGCCTCAAGCCAACCACTGATGGGGAAGGAACAACTCGGGGAGAATTCCTGCTTCAGCGCATCTAGCCAAGCCTGCGGTTGGAAGCATTTTGGCGTGTGCATGCGTGAGCGCCCTGCAAGGGAGGCCCAAACCATTTTGCGTGTGAGACTCAGGACCCGGAACAAGGCAGAACACGACTCCCCACTTGTTTCATGAAGCTAGCACTGCGGCCCCACTTCTGCATGGAAGTCTCATCGCTCGCGTTCTCACTCGGAGAAAAAACGCTGTAGAGAAACGGCGCTTTACCACCGTCGACCTCTCTGTGGGAGGAAGCAGTTTCGGGTGGACTGTGGGTGAGAGCCTGGGGACGGGACCCATTTCGTCCAATCGAGGGAGAGACAGGCCGGTAGAGAAGGCAGCTCTCAACTCACTCACATCAGGGTTTGGGGCTAGTACCGGTGCCCCGGGTGTGCGTGCAGCCTAAAGACAGCCACCTAGCTCGAAGGAACAGCTGGGGAGAGAATCCGTGCTTCAGCTCAAACAGCCGCTCCTGAGGGTGGAAGCCCTTTGTTGTGTGCGTGCGGGAGAGCACTGCAAGGGAGTCCCAAACCTAATTCTTACGGAGCCTCGGGCGCTGCAGAAGGCAGCCCACGACTCCCCACTTGGTTCCTCCAGCTAGCACGGCGGCCCCACTTTTGCATGGAACTCTCATCGCCTGCGTTCTAACTCGAAGAAACAACAGTGTGCAGAAACCGTGCTTTAGCTGCCGTTGACCTCTCTGTGGGAGGAAGCAGTTTAGGGTGTACTGTGGCTGAGAGCCTGGGGACGGGTTCCATACGTCAAATCGAGGGAGAAACAATCCTGTGCAGAAGGCAGCTGTCAACTCACCCCTTGTTTACGAGGCTAGTACAGTTGCCCCGTGAGTGCCTGCAGGCCTCAAGCCAACCACCGAAGGGGAAGGAACAACTCGGGGAGAATTCCTGCTTCAGCGCATCTAGCCATGCCTGCGGTTGGAAGCATTTTGCGTATGAATGCGTGAGCGCCCTGCAAGGGAGGTCCAAACCATTTTGCATGTGAGACCCAGGCCCCGACAGAAGGCAGAGCACGACTCCCCACTTGTTTCGTGAAGCTGGTGAACACTGCGGCTCCCCTTTTGCACGGAAGTCTCATCGCTACCGTTCGACCTCGGAGAAACAACCCTGTAGAGAAACCGTGGCTTAGGTACCGTTGACCTCTCTGTGGGAGGAAGCAGTTTAGGGTGTACGGTGGCTGAGAACGGAAGGCAGCTCTCAACTCACCTCTCGTTTACGAGGCGGGTACCATTGCCCCGTGTGTGCTTGCAGGCTTAAAGACAGCCACCTCACTCGAAGGAAAAGCTGGGTGGAGACTCCTTGCTTGAGCTCCAATGGCCGCTCCTGAGGGTGGAAACGTTTTGGTGTGGGAGTGCGGGAGAGCACTGCAAGGGAGTCCCAAAGCGTTTTCCAAGTGAGGCTCAGGCCCTGGTAGAAGGCAGAACATGACTCACCACTTGTTTCATGAAGCTGGCGAGCACTGCGGCCCCACATGTGCATGGAGGTCTCGGCGCTAGCGTTCTAACTCGAAGAAACAACACGGTAGAGAAACCGTGCTTTAGCTACCCTCCACCTCTCTGAGGGAGGAAGGTCTTTCCAGGCTACCGTGGCTGCGTGCCTGGGGAACGGGTCCCTTACCTGAAACCGAGGGAGAAGAAGTTCGGGCGAGAAGGCATCTCTCGACTCAGCTCTTGTTCCCCGAAGCTGACACTACTGCTCCATGTGTGCCTAGGAATGCTAAGTGCGCCACACTGATTTCGCAGAAAGGAGCCGGTGCAGAATCCCAGCTTCAGCTCATTCGCCTTTCCACAGGGTAGCAGCCTTTTCAACTCGGCTGGAGGGCAAAGCTGGGGAATGAGTCCCAGCAGAATTCCCAGGGAGAAATAAGCATGGGCAGAAGGCACCTCTCGAATCAACTCTGGTTTCGGGAAGCGTGATCGGCTCTCCCGTGTGTGCGTGGGGTCCTAAGTGTCACCCACCCAACGCAAAGGAACGGAACGGTAGAGAAGCCGTGCGTCAGCAAAGAACGCCCTTCCTGAGCGTGAACTGCACCTAGGGTGTGTTTCTGTGAAAGCATGAGAAATGGCACCTAAACGTAACGCGGAGTGAGAAGCAGGCCTGTAAGGAAGGCTGCTGTGGACTCACCTCTTGTTTTAGGAGATCAGCACTGCTGTACCCTGGGTGCCTGCAAGGGAGGTCCAAACCATTTGGCGTGTGAGACTCAGGCCCCGGCAGAAGGCTGAACACCACTCCCCAATTGTTTCATGAAGCTGGCTAGCACTGCGGCTCCCCTTTGGCACGGAGGTCTCATCGGTACCGTTCGAACTCGGAGAAAGAACCCTGTAGAGAAACCGTGGCTTAGCTGGAGGAACCAAGTGGGGTGTCCAGGCTACTAAGAGCAAGAATCAATGCTACAGAGTTACTGCGCGTTACTTAACATTGCCGTTCCTGAAGCCACGGGAACTGTACAGTGCTCGTGTAGGAGGGACCGGGGAAAGGGACGGGTCCCATACCTGAAATGGAGTGAGAAGCAGGCCAGTGCGGAAGGCAGCTCTCACCTCACCTCTTGTTTAGGAGGCTAGTTACCCTCACCCCGGGTGCGCCCTCAGGCCTCAAGCCGACCACCTAACTCAAAGGAACAACTCTGAAGAGAATTCCTGCTTCGGCTAGACTAGCCATGCCTGAGAGTGGACGCTTTTGGCTTTGTGCATGCGTGAGCGCCCTGCAAGGGAGGCCCAAACCATTTTGCGTGTGAGACTCAGGCCCCGGCAGAAGGCAGAACACGACTCCCCACTTGTTTCATGAAGCTAGCACTGCGGCCCCACTTCTGCATGGAAGTCTCATCGCTCGCGTTCTCACTCGGAGAAACAACGCTGTAGAGAAACGGCGCTTTAGCCACCGTCGACCTCTGAGTGGGAGGAAGCAGTTTCGGGTGGACTGTGGGTGAGAGCCTGGGGACGGGTCCCATTTCGTCCAATCGAGGGAGAGACAGGCCGGTACAGAAGGCAGCTCTCAACTCACTCACATCATGGTTGTGGGGCTAGTACCGGTGCCCCGGGTGTGCGTGCAGCCTTAAAGACAGCCACCTAGCTCCAAGGAACAGCTGGGGAGAGAATCCGTGCTTCAGCTCAAACAGCCGCTCCTGAGGGTGGAAGCCCTTTGTCGTGTGCGTGCGGGAGAGCACTGCAAGGGAGTCCCAAACCTAATTCCGACGGAGCCTCGGGGCGCTGCAGAAGGCAGCCCAAGATTCCCCACTTGGTTCCTCCAGCTAGCACGGCGGCCCCACTTTTGCATGGAAGTCTCATCGCCTGCGTTCTAACTCGAAGAAACAACAGTGTGCAGAAACCGTGCTTTAGCTGCCGTTGACCTCTCTGTGGGAGGAAGCATTTTAGGGTGTACTGTGGCTGAGAGTCTGGGGACGGGTTCCATACGTCAAATCGAGGGAGAAACGGACCTGTGCAGAAGGCAGCTGTCAACACACCCCTTGTTTACGAGGCTAGTACAGTTGCCCCGTGAGTGCCTGCAGGCCTCAAGCCAAACACCGAAGGGGAAGGAACAACTCGGGGAGAATTCCTGCTTCAGCGCATCTAGCCAAGCCTGCGGTTGGAAGCTTTTTGGCGTGTTCATGCGTGAGCGCCCTGCAAGGGAGCCCCAAACCATTTTGCGTGTGAGACCCAGGCCCCGGCAGAAGGCAGAACACGAGTCCCCACTTGTTTCGTGAAGCTGGCGAGCACAGCGGCTCCCCTTTGGCATGGAAGTCTCATCGCTACCGTTCGAACTCGGAGAAAGAACACTGTAGAGAAACCGGGGCTTAGCTGGAGGAACCAAGTGGGGAGTCCAGTCTACTAAGAGCAAGAATCAATGCTACAGAGTTACTGCGCGTTACTTAACATTGCCGTTCCTGAAGCCTCGGGAACTGTACAGTGCTCGTGTAGGAGGGAATGGGGAAAGGGAAGGGTCCCATACCTGAAATGGAGTGAGAAGCAGGCCGGTGCGGAAGGCAGCGCTCAACACACCTCTTGTTTAGGAGGCTAGTTACCCTCGCCCCGGGTGCGCCCGCAGGCCTCAAGCCGACCACCTAACTCAAAGGAACAACTCTGTAGAGAATTCCTGCTTCGGCTAGACTAGCCATGCCTGAGAGTGGACGCTTTTGGCTGTGTGCATGCGTGAGCGCCCTGCAAGGGAGGCCCAAACGATTTTGCGTGTGAGACTCAGGCCCCCGCAGAAGGCAGAACACGACTCCCCACTTGTTTCATGAAGCTAGCACTGCGGCCCCACTTCTGCATGGAAGTCTCATCGCTCGCGTTCTCACTCGGAGAAACAACGCTGTAGAGAAACGGCGCTGTAGCCGCCGTCGACCTCTGAGTGGGAGGAAGCAGTTTCGGGTGGAGTGTGGGTGAGAGCCTGGGGACTGGTCCCATTTCGTCCAATCGAGGGAGAGACAGGCCGGTACAGAAGGCAGCTCTCAACTCACTCACATCATGGTTGTGGGGCTAGTACCGGTGCACCGGGTGTGCGTGCAGCTTTAAAGACAGCCACCTAGCTCGACGGAACAGCTGGGGAGAGAATCCGTGCTTCATCTCAAACAGCCGCTCCTGAGGGTGGAAGCCCTTTGTTGTGTCCGTGCGGGAGAGCACTGCAAGGGAGTCCCAAACCTAATTCTGACGGAGCCTCGGCCACTGCATAAGGCAGCCCACGACTCCCCACTTGGTTCCTCCAGCTAGCACGGCGGCCCCACTTTTGCATGGAAGTCTCATCGCCTGCGTTCTAACTCGAAGAAACAACAGTGTGCAGAAACCGTGCCTTAGCTGCCGTTGACCTCTCTGTGGGAGGAAGCAGTTTAGGGTGTACTGTGGCTGAGAGCCTGGGGTCGGGTTCCATACGGCAAATCGAGGGAGAAACGGGCCTGTGCAGAAGGAAGCTGTCAACTCACCCCTTGTTTACGAGGCTAGTACAGTTGCCCCGTGAGTGCCTGCAGGCCTCAAGCCAACCACCGAAGGGGAAGGAACAACTCGGGGAGAATTCCTGCTTCAGCGCATCTAGCCATGCCTGCGGTTGGAAGCATTTTGGAGTGTGCATGCATGAGCGCCCTGCAAGGGGGGCCCAAACCATTTTGCGTGTGAGACCCAGGCCCCGGCAGAAGGCAGAACACGACTCCCCACTTGTTTCGTGAAGCTGGCGAACACTGCGGCTCCCCTTTTGCACGGAAGTCTCATCGCTACCGTTCGAACTTGGAGAAACAACCCTGTAGAGAAACCGTGGCTTAGGTACCGTTGACTTCTCTGTGGGAGGAAGCAGTTTAGGGTGTATGGTGGCTGAGAACGGACGGCAGCTCTCAACTCACCTCTCGTTTACGAGGCGGGTATCATTGCCCCGTGTGTGCGTGCAGGCTTAAAGACAGCCACCTCACTCGAAGGAAAAGCTGGGTGGAGACTCCGTGCTTCAGCTCCAATGGCCACTCCTGAGGGTGGAAACGTTTTGCTGTGGGAGTGCGGGAGAGCACTGCAAGGGAGTACGAAAGCATTTTCCGACTGAGGCTCAGGACCTGGCAGAAGGCAGAACACGACTCCCCACTTGTTTCATGAAGCTGGCGAGCACTGCGGCCCCACTTCCGCATGGAAGTCTCGGCGCTAGCGTTCTAACTCGAAGAAACAACACGGTAGAGAAACCGTGCTTTAGCTACCCTCCACCTCTCTGAGGGAGGAAGGTCTTTCCAGGCTACCGTGGCTGCGTGCCTGGGGAACGGGTCCCTTACTTGAAACCGAGGGAGAAGAAGTTCGGGCCAGAAGGCAGCTCTCGACTCAGCTCTTGTTCCCCGAAGCTGACACTACTGCTCCATGTGTGCCTAGGAATGCTAAGTGCGCCACACTGATTTGGCAGAAAGGAGCCGGTGCAGAATCCCAGCTTCAGCTCATTCGCCTGTCCACAGGGTGGCAGCCTTTTCAATTCGGCTGGAGGGCAAAGCTGGGGAATGAGTCCCAGCAGAATTCCCAGGGAGAAATAAGCATGGGCAGAAGGCACCTCTCGAATCAACTCTGGTTTCGGGAAGCGAGATCGGCTCTCCCGCGTGTGCGTGGGGTCCTAAGTGCCACCCACCCAACGCAAAGGAACGGAACGTTAGAGAAGCCGTGCGTCAGCAAAGAACGCCCTTCCTGAGCGTGAACTGCACCTAGGGTGTGTTTCTGTGAAAGCATGAGAAATGGCACCTAAACGTAACGCGGAGTGAGAAGCAGGCCTGTAAGGAAGGCTGCTGTGGACTCACCTCTTGTTTTAGGAGATCAGCACTGCTGTACCCTGGGTGCCTGCAAGGGAGGCCCAAACCATTTGGCGTGTGAGACTCAGGCCCCGGCAGAAGGCAGAACACCACTCCGCAATTGTTTCATGAAGCTGGCTAGCATTGCGGCTCCCCTTTGGCACGGAAGTCTCATCGCTACCGTTCGAACTCGGAGAAAGAACCCTGTAGAGAAACCGTGGCTTAGCTGGAGGAACCAAGTGGGGAGTCCAGTCTACTAAGAGCAGGAATCAATGCTACAGAGTTACTGCGCGTTACTTAACATTGCCGTTCCTGAAGCCACGGGAACTGTACAGTGCTCGTGTAGGAGGGACCGGGGAAAGGGAAGGGTCCCATACCTGAAATGGAGTGAGAAGCAGGCCGGTGCGGAAGGCACCTCTAAAATCACCTCTTGTTTAGGAGGCTAGTTACCCTCGCACCGGGTGCGCCCGCAGACCTCAAGCCGACCACCTATCTCAAAGGAAGAACTCTGTAGAGAATTCCTGCTTCGGCTAGACTAGCCATGCCTGAGAGTGGACGCTTTTGGCTGTGTGCATGCGTGAGTGCCCTGCAAGGGAGGCCCAAACCATTTTGCGTGTGAGACTCAGGGCCCGGCAGAAGGCAGAACACGACTCCCCACTTGTTTCATGAAGCTAGCACTGCGGCCCCACTTCTGCATGGAAGCCTCATCGCTCGCGTTCTCACTCGGAGAAACAACGCTGTAGAGAAACGGCGCTTTAGCCACCGTCGACCTCTGAGTGGGAGGAAGCAGTTTCGGGTGGACTGTGGGTGAGAGCCTGGGGACGGGTCCCATTTCGTCCAATCGAGGGAGAATCAGGCCGGTACAGAAGGCAGCTCTCAACTCACTCACATCATGGTTGTGGGGTTAGTACCGGTGCCCCGGGTGTGCGTGCAGCCTAAAGACAGCCACCTAGCTCCAAGGAACAGCTGGGGAGAGAATCCGTGCTTCAGCTCAAACAGCCGCTCCTGAGGGTGGAAGCCCTTTGTTGTGTGCGTGCGGGAGAGCACTGCAAGGGAGTCCCAAACCTAATTCCGACGGAGCATCGGCCGCTGCAGAAGGCAGCCCACGACTCCCCACTTGGTTCCTCCAGCTAGCACGGCGGCCCCACTTTTGCATGGAAGTCTAATCGCCTGCGTTCTAACTCGAAGAAACAACAGTGTGCAGAAACCGTGCTTTAGCTGCCGTTGACCTCTCTGTGGGAGGAAGCAGTTTAGGGTGTACTGTGGCTGAGAGCCTGGTGACGGGTTCTATACGTCAATTCGAGGGAGAAACGGACCTGTGCAGAAGGCAGCTGTCAACTCACCCCTTGTTTACGAGGCTAGTGCAGTTGCCCCGTGAGTGCCTGCAGGCCTCAAGCCAAACACCGAAGGGGAAGGAACAACTCTGGAGAATTCCTGCTTCAGGGGATCTCGCCATGCCTGCAGCTGGAATCATTTTGCCGTGTGCATGCGTGAGCGCCCGGCAAGGGAGGCCCAAACCATTTTGCGTGTGAGACCCAGGCCTCGGCAGAAGGCAGAACACGAGTCCCCACTTGTTTCGTGAAGCTGGCGAGCACTGCGGCTCCCCATTTGCACGGAAGTCTCATCGCTAGCGTTCGAACTCCAAGAAAGAACCCTGTAGAGAAACCGTGGCTTAGCTGGAGGAACCAAGTGGGGAGTCCAGACTACTAAGGGCAAGAATCAATGCTACAGAGATACTGCGCGTTACTTAACATTGCCGTTCCTGAAGCCACGTGAACTGTATAGTGCTCGTGTAGGAGGGACCGGGGAAAGCGAAGGGTCCCATACCTGAAATGGAGTGAGAAGCAGGCCGGTGCGGAAGGCACCTCTCAACTCACCTCTTGTTTAGTAGGCTAGTTACCCTCGCCCCGGGTGCGCCCGCAGGCCTCAAGCCGACCACCTAACTCAAAGGAACAACTCTGTAGAGAATTCCTGCTTCGGCTAGACTAGCCATGCCTGAGAGTGGACGCTTTTGGCTGTGTGCATGCGTGAGCGCCCTGCAAGGGAGGCCCAAACCATTTTGCGTGTGAGACTCAGGACCCGGAACAAGGCAGAACACGACTCCCCACTTGTTTCATGAAGCTAGCACTGCGGCCCCACTTCTGCATGGAAGTCTCATCGCTCGCGTTCTCACTCGGAGAAAAAACGCTGTAGAGAAACGGCGCTTTACCACCGTCGACCTCTCTGTGGGAGGAAGCAGTTTCGGGTGGACTGTGGGTGAGAGCCTGGGGACGGGACCCATTTCGTCCAGTCGAGGGAGAGACAGGCCGGTACAGAAGGCAGCTCTCAACTCACTCACAGCATGGTTTTGGGGCTAGTACCGGTGCCCCGGGTGTGCGTGCAGCCTAAAGACAGCCACCTAGCTCGAAGGAACAGCTGGGGAGAGAATCCGTGCTTCAGCTCAAACAGCCGCTCCTGAGGGTGGAAGCCCTTTGTTGTGTGCGTGCGGGAGAGCACTGCAAGGGAGTCCCAAACCTAATTCTTACGGAGCCTCGGGCGCTGCAGAAGGCAGCCCACGACTCCCCAGTTGGTTCCTCCAGCTAGCACGGCGGCCCCACTTTTGCATGGAAGTCTCATCGCCTGCGTTCTAACTCGAAGAAACAACAGTGTGCAGAAACCGTGCTTTAGCTGCCGTTGACCTCTCTGTGGGAGGAAGCAGTTTAGGGTGTACTGTGGCTGAGAGCCTGGGGACGGGTTCCATACGTCAAATCGAGGGAGAAACAAGCCTGTGCAGAAGGCAGGTGTCAACTCACCCCTTGTTTACGAGGCTAGTACAGTTGCCCCGTGAGTGCCTGCAGGCCTCAAGCCAACCACCGAAGGGGAAGGAACAACTCGGGGAGAATTCCTGCTTCAGCGCATCTAGCCATGCCTGCGGTTGGAAGCATTTTGGCGTGTGCATGCGTGAGCGCCCTGCAAGGGAGGCCCAAACCATTTTGCGTGTGAGACCCAGGCCCCGGCAGAAGGCAGAACACGACTCCCCACTTGTTTCGTGAAGCTGGCGAACACTGCGGCTCCCCTTTTGCACGGAAGTCTCATCGCTACCGTTCGAACTCGGAGAAACAACCCTGTAGAGAAACCGTGGCTTAGGTACCGTTGACCTCTCTGTGGGAGGAAGCAGTTTAGGGTGTACGGTGGCTGAGAACGGACGGCAGCTCTCAACTCACCTCTCGTTTACGAGGCGGGTACCATTGCCCCGTGTGTGCGTGCAGGCTTAAAGACAGCCACCTCACTCGAAGGAAAAGCTGGGTGGAGACTCCGGGCTTCAGCTCCAATGGCCATTCCTGAGGGTGGAAACGTTTTGCTGTGGGAGTGCGGGAGAGCACTATAAGGGAGTCCGAAAGCATTTTCCGAGTGAGGCTCAGGCCCTGACAGAAGGCAGAACACGACTCCCCACTTGTTTCATGAAGCTGGCGAGCACTGCGGCCCCACTTCCGCATGGAAGTCTCGGCGCTAGCGTTCTAACTCGAAGAAACAACACGGTAGAGAAACCGTGCTTTAGCTACCCTCCACCTCTCTGAGGGAGGAAGGTCTTTCCAGGCTACCGTGGCTGCCTGCCTGGGGAACGGGTCCCTTACTTGAAACCGAGGGAGAAGAAGTTCGGGCCAGAAGGCACCTCTCGACTCAGCTCTTTTTCCCCGAAGCTGACACTACTGCTCCATGTGTGCCTAGGAATGCTAAGTGCGCCACACTGATTTGGCAGAAAGGAGCCGGTGCAGAATCCCAGCTTCAGCTCATTCGCCTCTCCACAGGGTGGCAGCCTATTCAACTCGGCTGGAGGGCAAAGCTGGGGAATGAGTCCCAGCAGAATTCCCAGGGAGAAATAAGCATGGGCAGAAGGCACCTCTCGACTCAACTCTGGTTTCGGGAAGCGAGATCGGCTCTCCCGTGTGTGCGTGGGGTCCTAAGTGTCACCCACCCAACGCAAAGGAACGGAACGGTAGAGAAGCCGTGCGTCAACAAAGAACGCCCTTCCTGAGCGTGAACTGCACCTACGGTGTGTTTCTGTGAAAGCATGAGAAATGGCACCTAAACGTAACGCGGAGTGAGAAGCAGGCCTGTAAGGAAGGCTGCTGTGGACTCAACTCTTGTTTTAGGAGATCAGCACTGCTGTACCCTGGGTGCCTGCAAGGGAGGTCCAAACCATTTGGCGTGTGAGACTCAGGCCCCGGCAGAAGGCTAAACACCACTCCCCAATTGTTTCATGAAGCTGGCTAGCACTGCGGCTCCCCTTTGGCACGGAGGTCTCATCGGTACCGTTCGAACTCGGAGAAAGAACCCTGTAGAGAAACCGTGGCTTAGTGGAGGAACCAAGTGGGGTGTCCAGGCTACTAAGAGCAAGAATCAATGCTACAGAGTTACTGCGCGTTACTTAACATTGCCGTTCCTGAAGCCACGGGAACAGTACAGTGCTCGTGTAGGAGGGACCGGGGAAAGGGAAGGGTCCCATACCTGAAATGGAGTGAGAAGCAGGGCAGTGCGGAAGGCAGCTCTCACCTCACCTCTTGTTTAGGAGGCTAGTTACCCTCACCCCGGGTGCGCCCGCAGGCCTCAAGCCGACCACCTAACTCAAAGGAACAACTCTGTAGAGAATTCCTGCTTCGGCTAGACTAGCCATGCCTGAGAGTGGACGCTTTTGGCTGTGTGCATGCGTGAGCGCCCTGCAAGGGAGGCCCAAACCATTTTGCGTGTGAGATTCAGGCTCCGGCAGAAGGCAGAACAGGACTCCCCACTTGTTTCATGAAGCTAGCACTGCGGCCCCACTTCTGCATGGAAGTCTCATCGCTCGCGTTCTCACTCGGAGAAACAACGCTGTAGAGAAACGGCGCTTTAGCCACCGTCGACCTCTGAGTGGGAGGAAGCAGTTTCGGGTGGACTGTGGGTGAGATCCTGGGGACGGGTCCCATTCCGTCCAATCGAGGGAGAATCAGGCCGGTACAGAAGGCAGCTCTCAACTCACTCACATCATGGTTGTGGGGCTAGTACTGGTGCCCCGGGTGTGCGTGCAGCCTTAAAGACAGCCACCTAGCTCCAAGGAACAGCTGGGGAGAGAATCCGTGCTTCAGCTCAAACAGCCGCTCCTGAGGGTGGAAGCCCTTTGTTGTGTGCGTGCGGGAGAGCACTGCAAGGGAGTCCCAAACCTAATTCCGACGGAGCCTCAGGGCGCTGCAGAAGGCAGCCCAAGACTCCCCACTTGGTTCCTCCAGCTAGCACGGCGGCCCCACTTTTGCATGGATGTCTCATCGCCTGCGTTCTATCTCGAAGAAACAACAGTGTGCAGAAACGGTGCTTTAGCTGCCGTTGACCTCTCTGTGGGAGGAAGCAGTTTAGGGTGTACTGTGGCTGAGAGCCTGGGGACGGGTTCCATACGTCAAATCGAGGGAGAAACAAGCCTGTGCAGAAGGCAGCTGTCAACACACCCCTTGTTTACGAGGCTAGTACAGTTGCCCCGTGAGTGCCTGCAGGCCTCAAGCCAACCACTGATGGGGAAGGAACAACTCGGGGAGAATTCCTGCTTCAGCGCATCTAGCCAAGCCTGCGGTTGGAAGCATTTTGGCGTGTGCATGCGTGAGCGCCCTGCAAGGGAGGCCCAAACCATTTTGCGTGTGAGACTCAGGACCCGGAACAAGGCAGAACACGACTCCCCACTTGTTTCATGAAGCTAGCACTGCGGCCCCACTTCTGCATGGAAGTCTCATCGCTCGCGTTCTCACTCGGAGAAAAAACGCTGTAGAGAAACGGCGCTTTACCACCGTCGACCTCTCTGTGGGAGGAAGCAGTTTCGGGTGGACTGTGGGTGAGAGCCTGGGGACGGGACCCATTTCGTCCAATCGAGGGAGAGACAGGCCGGTAGAGAAGGCAGCTCTCAACTCACTCACATCAGGGTTTGGGGCTAGTACCGGTGCCCCGGGTGTGCGTGCAGCCTAAAGACAGCCACCTAGCTCGAAGGAACAGCTGGGGAGAGAATCCGTGCTTCAGCTCAAACAGCCGCTCCTGAGGGTGGAAGCCCTTTGTTGTGTGCGTGCGGGAGAGCACTGCAAGGGAGTCCCAAACCTAATTCTTACGGAGCCTCGGGCGCTGCAGAAGGCAGCCCACGACTCCCCACTTGGTTCCTCCAGCTAGCACGGCGGTCCCACTTTTGCATGGAACTCTCATCGCCTGCGTTCTAACTCGAAGAAACAACAGTGTGCAGAAACCGTGCTTTAGCTGCCGTTGACCTCTCTGTGGGAGGAAGCAGTTTAGGGTGTACTGTGGCTGAGAGCCTGGGGACGGGTTCCATACGTCAAATCGAGGGAGAAACAATCCTGTGCAGAAGGCAGCTGTCAACTCACCCCTTGTTTACGAGGCTAGTACAGTTGCCCCGTGAGTGCCTGCAGGCCTCAAGCCAACCACCGAAGGGGAAGGAACAACTCGGGGAGAATTCCTGCTTCAGCGCATCTAGCCATGCCTGGGGTTGGAAGCATTTTGGCGTGTGCATGCGTGAGCGCCCTGCAAGGGAGGCCCAAAACATTTTGCGTGTGAGACCCAGGCCCCGGCAGAAGGCAGAACACGACTCCCCACTTGTTTCGTGAAGCTGGCGAACACTGCGGCTCCCCTTTTGCACGGAAGTCTCATCGCTACCGTTCGAACTCGGAGAAACAACCCTGTAGAGAAACCGTGGCTTAGGTACCGTTGACCTCTCTGTGGGAGGAAGCAGTTTAGGGTGTACGGTGGCTGAGAACGGACGGCAGCTCTCAACTCACCTCTCGTTTACGAGGCGGGTACCATTGCCCCGTGTGTGCGTGCAGGCTTAAAGACAGCCACTTCACTCGAAGGAAAAGCTGGGTGGAGACTCCGTGCTTCAGCTCCAATGGCCGCTCCTGAGGGTGGAAACGTTTTGCTGTGGGAGTGCGGGAGAGCATTGTAAGGGAGTCCGAAAGCATTTTCCGAGTGAGGCTCAGGCCCTGGCAGAAGGCAGAACACGACTCCCCACTTGTTTCATGAAGCTGGCGAGCACTGCGGCCCCACTTCCGCATGGAAGTCTCGGCGCTAGCGTTCTAACTCGAAGAAACAACACGGTAGAGAAACCGTGCTTTAGCTACCCTCCACCTCTCTGAGGGAGGAAGGTCTTTCCAGGCTACCGTCGCTGCGTGCCTGGGGAACGGGTCCCTTACTTGAAACCGAGGGAGAAGAAGTTCGGGCCAGAAGTCACCTCTCGACTCAGCTCTTGTTCCCCGAAGCTGACACTACTGCTCCATGTGTGCCTAGGAATGCTAAGTGCGCCACACTGATTTGGCAGAAAGGAGCCGGTGCAGAATCCCAGCTTCAGCTCATTCGCCTCTCCACAGGGTGGCAGCCTATTCAACTCGGCTGGAGGGCAAAGCTGGGGAATGAGTCCCAGCAGAATTCCCAGGGAGAAATAAGCATGGGCAGAAGGCACCTCTCGAATCAACTCTGGTTTCGAGAAGCGTGATCGGCTCTCCCGTGTGTTCGTGGGGTCCTAAGTGTCGCCAACCCAACGCAAAGGAACGGAACGGTAGAGAAGCCGTGCGTCAGCAAAGAAAGCCCTTTCTGAGCATGAACTGAACCTAGGGTGTGTTTCTGTGAAAGGATGAGAAATGGCACCTAAACGTAACGCGGAGTGAGAAGCAGGCCTGTAAGGAAGGCTGCTGTGGACTCACCTCTTGTTTTAGGAGATCAGCACTGCTGTACCCTGGGTGCCTGCAAGGGAGGCCCAAACCATTTGGCGTGTGAGACTCAGGCCCCGGCAGAAGGCAGAACACCACTCCCCAATTGTTTCATGAAGCTGGCTAGCACTGCGGCTCCCCTTTGGCACGGAAGTCTCATAGCTACCGTTCGAACTCGGAGAAGGAACCCTGTAGAGAAACCGTGGCTTAGCTCGAGGAACCATGTGGGGAGTCCAGGCTACTAAGAGCAAGAATCAATGCTACAGAGTTACTGCGCGTTACTTAACATTGCCGTTCCTGAAGCCACGGGAACTGTACAGTGCTCGTGTAGGAGGGACCGGGGAAAGGGAAGGGTCCCATACCTGAAATGGAGTGAGAAGCAGGCCAGTGCGGAAGGCAGCTCTCACCTCACCTCTTGTTTAGGAGGCTAGTTACCCTCGCCCCGGGTGCGCCGGCAGGCCTCAAGCCGTCCACCTAACTTAAAGGAACAACTCTGTAGAGAATTCCTGCTTCGGCTAGACTAGCCATGCCTGAGAGTGGACGCTTTTGGCTGTGTGCATGCGTGAGCGCCCTGCAAGGGAGCCCAAACCATTTTGCGTGTGAGACTCAGGACCCGGCAGAAGGCAGAACACGACTCCCCACTTGTTTCATGAAGCTAGCACTGCGGCCCCACTTCTGCATGGAAGTCTCATCGCTCGCGTTCTCACTCGGAGAAACAACGCTGTAGAGAAACGGCGCTTTAGCCACCGTCGACCTCTCTGTGGGAGGAAGCAGTTTCGGGTGGACTGTGGGTGAGAGCCTGGGGATGGGTCCCATTTCGTCCAATCGAGGGAGAGACAGGCCGGTACAGAAGGCAGCTCTCAACTCACACACATCATGGTTGTGGGGCTAGTACCGGTGCCCCGGGTGTGCGTGCAGCCTTAAAGACAGCCACCTAGCTCCAAGGAACAGCTGGGGAGAGATTCCGTGCTTCAGCTCAAACAGCCGCTCCTGAGGGTGGAAGCTCTTTTTTGTGTGCGTGCGGGAGAGCACTGCAAGGGAGTCCCAAACCTAATTCCGACGGAGCCTCGGCCGCTGCAGAAGGCAGCCCACGACTCCCCACTTGGTTCCGCCAGCTAGCACGGCGGCCCCACTTTTGCATGGAAGTCTCATCGCCTGCGTTCTAACACGAAGAAACAACAGTGTGCAGAAACCGTGCTTTAGCTGCCGTTGACCTCTCTGTGGGAGGAAGCATTTTAGGGTGTACTGTGGCTGAGAGCCTGAGGACGGGTTCCATACGTCAAATCGAGGGAGAAACGGACCTGTGCAGAAGGCAGCTGTCAACTCACCCCTTGTTTACGAGGCTAGTGCAGTTGCCCCGTGAGTGCCTGCAGGCCTCAAGCCAAACACCGAAGGGGAAGGAACAACTCTGTGGAGAATTCCTGCTTCAGCGGACCTCGCCATGCCTGCGGCTGGAATCATTTTGCCGTGTGCATGCGTGAGCGCCCGGCAAGGGAGGCTCATACCATTTTGCGTGTGAGACCCAGGCCGCGGCAGAAGGCAGAACACGAGTCCCCACTTGTTTCGTGAAGCTGGCGAGCACTGCGGCTCCCCGTTTGCACAGAAGTCTCATCGCTAGCGTTCGAACTGGAAGAAAGAACCCTGTAGAGAAACCGTGGCTTAGCTGGAGGAACCAAGTGGGGAGTCCAGACTACTAAGGGCAAGAATCAATGGTACAGAGATACTGCGCGTTACTTAACATTGCCGTTCCTTAAGCCACGGGAACTGTATAGTGCTCGTGTAGGAGGGACCGGGGAAAGCGAAGGGTCCCATACCTGAAATGGAGTGAGAAGCAGGCCGGTGCGGAAGGCACCTCTCAACTCACCTCTTGTTTAGTAGCCTAGTTACCCTCGCCCCGGGTCCGCCCGCAGGCCTCAAGCCGACCACCTAACTCAAAGGAACAACTCTGTAGAGAATTCCTGCTTCGGCTAGACTAGCCATGCCTGAGAGTGGACGCTTGTGGCTGTGTGCATGCGTGAGCGCCCTGCAAGGGAGGCCCAAACCATTTTGCGTGTGAGACTCAGTCCACGGAAGAAGGCAGAACACGACTCCCCACTTGTTTCATGAAGCTAGCACTGCGGCCCCACTTCTGCATAGAAGTCTCATCGCTAGCCTTCTCACTCGGAGAAAAAACGCTGTAGAGAAACGGCGCTTTACCACCGTCGACCTCTCTGTGGGAGGAAGCAGTTTCGTGTGGACTGTGGGTGAGAGCCTGGGGACGGGACCCATTTCGTCCAATCGAGGGAGAGACAGGCCGGTACAGAAGGCAGCTCTCAACTCACTCACATCATGGTTTTGGGGCTAGTACCGGTGCCCCGGGTGTGCGTGCAGCCTAAAGACAGCCGCCTAGCTCGAAGGAACAGCTGGGGAGAGAATCCGTGCTTCACCTCAAACAGCCGCTCCTGAGGGTGGAAGCCCTTTGTTGTGTGCGTGCGGGAGAGCACTGCAAGGGAGTCCCAAACCTAATTCTGACGGAGCCTCGGCCGCTGCAGAAGGCAGCCCACGACTCCCCAGTTGGTTCCTCCAGCTACCACGGCGGCCCCACTTTTGCATGGAAGTCTCATCACCTGCATTCTAACTCGAAGAAACAACAGTGTGCAGAAACCGTGCTTTAGCTGCCATTGACCTCTCTGTGGGAGGAAGCATTTTAGGGTGTACTGTGCCTGAGAGCCTGGGGACGGGTTCCATACGTCAAATCGAGGGAGAAACAAGCCTGTGCAGAAGGCAGCTGTCAACTCACCCCTTGTTTACGAGTCTAGTACAGTTGCCCCGTGAGTGCCTGCAGGCCTCAAGCCAACCACCGAAGGAGAAGAAACAACTCGGGGAGAATTCCTGCTTCAGCGCATCTAGCCATGCCTGCGGTTGGAAGCATTTTGGCGTGTGCATGCGTGAGCGCCCTGCAAGGGAGGCCCAAACCATTTTGCGTGTGAGACCCAGGCCCCGGCAGAAGGCAGAACACGACTCCCCACTTGTTTCGTGAAGCTGGCGAACACTGCGGCTCCCCTTTTGCACGGAAGTCTCATCGCTACCGTTCGACCTCGGAGAATCAACCCTGTAGAGAAACCGTGGCTTAGGTACCGTTGACCTCTCTGGGAGGAAGCAGTTTAGGGTGTACGGTGGCTGAGAACGGACGGCAGCTGTCAACTCACTTCTCGTTTACGAGGCGGGTACCATTGCCCCGTGTGTGCGTGCAGGCTTAAAGACAGCCACCTCACTCGAAGTAAAAGCTGGGTGGAGACTCCTTGCTTGAGCTCCAATGGCCGCTCCTGAGGGTGGAAACGTTTTGCTGTGGGAGTGCGGGAGAGCACTGCAAGGGAGTCCGAAAGCGTTTTCCGAGTGAGGCTCAGGCCCTGGCAGAAGGCAGAACACGACTCCCCACTTGTTTCATGAAGCTGTCGAGCACTGCGGCCCCACTTGTGCATGGAAGTCTCGGCGCTAGCGTTCTAACTCGAAGAAACAACACGGTAGAGAAACCGTGCTTTAGCTACCCTCCACCTCTCTGAGGGAGGAAGGTCTTTCCAGGCTACCGTGGCTGCGTGCCTGGGGAACGGGTCCCTTACTTGAAACCGAGGTAGAAGAAGTTCGGGCCAGAAGGCACCTCTCGACTCAGCTCTTGTTCCCCGAAGCTGACACTACTGCTCCATGTGTGCCTAGGAATGCTAAGTGCGCCACACTGATTTGGCAGAAAGGAGCCGGTGCAGAATCCCAGCTTCAGCTCATTCGCCTCTCCACAGGGTGGCAGCCTATTTAACTCGGCTGTAGGGCAAAGCTGGGGAATGAGTCCCAGCAGAATTCCCAGGGGAAATAAGCATGGGCAGAAGGCACCTCTCGACTCAACTCTGGTTTCGGGAAGCGAGATCGGCTCTCCCGTGTGTGCGTGGGGTCCTAAGTGCCACCCACCCAACGCAAAAGAACGGAACGGTAGAGAAGTCGTGCGTCAGCAAAGAACGCCCTTCCTGAGCGTGAACTGCACCTAGGGTGTGTTTCTGTGAAAGCATGAGAAATGGCACCTAAACGTAACGCGGAGTGAGAAGCAGGCCTGTAAGGAAGGCTGCTGTGGACTCACCTCTTGTTTTAGGAGATCAGCACTGCTGTACCCTGGGTGCCTGCAAGGGAGGTCCAAACCATTTGGCGTGTGAGACTCAGGCCCCGGCAGAAGGCAGAACACCACTCCCCAATTGTTTCATGAAGCTGGCTAGCACTGCGGCTCCCCTTTGGCACGGAGGTCTCATCGGTACCGTTCGAACTCGGAGAAAGAACCCTGTAGAGAAACCGTGGCTTAGCTGCAGGAACCAAGTGGGGTGTCCAGGCTACTAAGAGCAAGAATCAATGCTACAGAGTTACTGCGCGTTACTTAACATTGCCGTTCCTGAAGCCACGGGAACTGTACAGTGCTCGTGTAGGAGGGACCGGGGAAAGGGACGGGTCCCATACCTGAAATGGAGTGAGAAGCAGGCCAGTGCGGAAGGCAGCTCTCACCTCACCTCTTGTTTAGGAGGCTAGTTACCCTCACCCCGGGTGCGCCCTCAGGCCTCAAGCCGACCACCTAACTCAAAGGAACAACTCTGAAGAGAATTCCCGCTTCGGCTAGACTAGCCATGCCTGAGAGTGGACGCTTTTGGCTTTGTGCATGCGTGAGCGCCCTGCAAGGGAGGCCCAAACCATTTTGCGTGTGAGACTCAGGCCCCGGCAGAAGGCAGAACACGACTCCCCACTTGTTTCATGAAGCTAGCACTGCGGCCCCACTTCTTCATGGAAGTCTCATCGCTCGCGTTCTCACTCGGAGAAACAACGCTGTAGAGAAACGGCGCTTTAGCCACCGTCGACCTCTGAGTGGGAGGAAGCAGTTTCGGGTGGACTGTGGGTGAGAGCCTGGGGACGGGTCCCTTTTCGTCCAATCGAGGGAGAGACAGGCCGGTACAGAAGGCAGCTCTCAACTCACTCACATCATGGTTGTGGGGCTAGTACCGGTGCCCCGGGTGTGCGTGCAGCCTTAAAGACAGCCACCTAGCTCCAAGGAACAGCTGGGGAGAGAATCCGTGCTTCAGCTCAAACAGCCGCTCCTGAGGGTGGAAGCCCTTTGTCGTGTGCGTGCGGGAGAGCACTGCAAGGGAGTCCCAAACCTAATTCCGACGGAGCCTCGGGGCGCTGCAGAAGGCAGCCCAAGATTCCCCACTTGGTTCCTCCAGCTAGCACGGCGGTCCCACTTTTGCATGGAAGTCTCATCGCCTGCGTTCTAACTCGAAGAAACAACAGTGTGCAGAAACCGTGCTTTAGCTGCCGTTGACCTCTCTGTGGGAGGAAGCATTTTAGGGTGTACTGTGGCTGAGAGTCTGGGGACGGGTTCCATACGTCAAATCGAGGGAGAAACGGACCTGTGCAGAAGGCAGCTGTCAACACACCCCTTGTTTACGAGGCTAGTACAGTTGCCCCGTGAGTGCCTGCAGGCCTCAAGCCAAACCCCGAAGGGGAAGGAACAACTCGGGGAGAATTCCTGCTTCAGCGCATCTAGCCAAGCCTGCGGTTGGAAGCTTTTTGGCGTGTTCATGCGTGAGCGCCCTGCAAGGGAGCCCCAAACCATTTTGCGTGTGAGACCCAGGCCCCGGCAGAAGGCAGAACACGAGTCCCCACTTGTTTCGTGAAGCTGGCGAGCACAGCGGCTCCCCTTTGGCATGGAAGTCTCATCGCTACCGTTCGAACTCGGAGAAAGAACACTGTAGAGAAACCGGGGCTTAGCTGGAGGAACCAAGTGGGGAGTCCAGTCTACTAAGAGCAAGAATCAATGCTACAGAGTTACTGCGCGTTACTTAACATTGCCGTTCCTGAAGCCTCGGGAACTGTACAGTGCTCGTGTAGGAGGGAATGGGGAAAGGGAAGGGTCCCATACCTGAAATGGAGTGAGAAGCAGGCCGGTGCGGAAGGCAGCGCTCAACACACCTCTTGTTTAGGAGGCTAGTTACCCTCGCCCCGGGTGCGCCCGCAGGCCTCAAGCCGACCACCTAACTCAAAGGAACAACTCTGTAGAGAATTCCTGCTTCGGCTAGACTAGCCATGCCTGAGAGTGGACGCTTTTGGCTGTGTGCATGCGTGAGCGCCCTGCAAGGGAGGCCCAAACGATTTTGCGTGTGAGACTCAGGCCCCCGCAGAAGGCAGAACACGACTCCCCACTTGTTTCATGAAGCTAGCACTGCGGCCCCACTTCTGCATGGAAGTCTCATCGCTCGCGTTCTCACTCGGAGAAACAACGCTGTAGAGAAACGGCGCTGTAGCCGCCGTCGACCTCTGAGTGGGAGGAAGCAGTTTCGGGTGGAGTGTGGGTGAGAGCCTGGGGACTGGTCCCATTTCGTCCAATCGAGGGAGAGACAGGCCGGTACAGAAGGCAGCTCTCAACTCACTCACATCATGGTTGTGGGGCTAGTACCGGTGCACCGGGTGTGCGTGCAGCTTTAAAGACAGCCACCTAGCTCGACGGAACAGCTGGGGAGAGAATCCGTGCTTCATCTCAAACAGCCGCTCCTGAGGGTGGAAGCCCTTTGTTGTGTCCGTGCGGGAGAGCACTGCAAGGGAGTCCCAAACCTAATTCTGACGGAGCCTCGGCCACTGCATAAGGCAGCCCACGACTCCCCACTTGGTTCCTCCAGCTAGCACGGCGGCCCCACTTTTGCATGGAAGTCTCATCGCCTGCGTTCTAACTCGAAGAAACAACAGTGTGCAGAAACCGTGCCTTAGCTGCCGTTGACCTCTCTGTGGGAGGAAGCAGTTTAGGGTGTACTGTGGCTGAGAGCCTGGGGTCGGGTTCCATACGGCAAATCGAGGGAGAAACGGGCCTGTGCAGAAGGAAGCTGTCAACTCACCCCTTGTTTACGAGGCTAGTACAGTTGCCCCGTGAGTGCCTGCAGGCCTCAAGCCAACCACCGAAGGGGAAGGAACAACTCGGGGAGAATTCCTGCTTCAGCGCATCTAGCCATGCCTGCGGTTGGAAGCATTTTGGAGTGTGCATGCATGAGCGCCCTGCAAGGGGGGCCCAAACCATTTTGCGTGTGAGACCCAGGCCCCGGCAGAAGGCAGAACACGACTCCCCACTTGTTTCGTGAAGCTGGCGAACACTGCGGCTCCCCTTTTGCACGGAAGTCTCATCGCTACCGTTCGAACTTGGAGAAACAACCCTGTAGAGAAACCGTGGCTTAGGTACCGTTGACTTCTCTGTGGGAGGAAGCAGTTTAGGGTGTATGGTGGCTGAGAACGGACGGCAGCTCTCAACTCACCTCTCGTTTACGAGGCGGGTATCATTGCCCCGTGTGTGCGTGCAGGCTTAAAGACAGCCACCTCACTCGAAGGAAAAGCTGGGTGGAGACTCCGTGCTTCAGCTCCAATGGCCACTCCTGAGGGTGGAAACGTTTTGCTGTGGGAGTGCGGGAGAGCACTGCAAGGGAGTACGAAAGCATTTTCCGACTGAGGCTCAGGACCTGGCAGAAGGCAGAACACGACTCCCCACTTGTTTCATGAAGCTGGCGAGCACTGCGGCCCCACTTCCGCATGGAAGTCTCGGCGCTAGCGTTCTAACTCGAAGAAACAACACGGTAGAGAAACCGTGCTTTAGCTACCCTCCACCTCTCTGAGGGAGGAAGGTCTTTCCAGGCTACCGTGGCTGCGTGCCTGGGGAACGGGTCCCTTACTTGAAACCGAGGGAGAAGAAGTTCGGGCCAGAAGGCAGCTCTCGACTCAGCTCTTGTTCCCCGAAGCTGACACTACTGCTCCATGTGTGCCTAGGAATGCTAAGTGCGCCACACTGATTTGGCAGAAAGGAGCCGGTGCAGAATCCCAGCTTCAGCTCATTCGCCTGTCCACAGGGTGGCAGCCTTTTCAATTCGGCTGGAGGGCAAAGCTGGGGAATGAGTCCCAGCAGAATTCCCAGGGAGAAATAAGCATGGGCAGAAGGCACCTCTCGACTCAACTCTGGTTTCGGGAAGCGAGATCGGCTCTCCCGCGTGTGCGTGGGGTCCTAAGTGCCACCCACCCAACGCAAAGGAACGGAACGTTAGAGAAGCCGTGCGTCAGCAAAGAACGCCCTTCCTGAGCGTGAACTGCACCTAGGGTGTGTTTCTGTGAAAGCATGAGAAATGGCACCTAAACGTAACGCGGAGTGAGAAGCAGGCCTGTAAGGAAGGCTGCTGTGGACTCACCTCTTGTTTTAGGAGATCAGCACTGCTGTACCCTGGGTGCCTGCAAGGGAGGCCCAAACCATTTGGCGTGTGAGACTCAGGCCCCGGCAGAAGGCAGAACACCACTCCGCAATTGTTTCATGAAGCTGGCTAGCATTGCGGCTCCCCTTTGGCACGGAAGTCTCATCGCTACCGTTCGAACTCGGAGAAAGAACCCTGTAGAGAAACCGTGGCTTAGCTGGAGGAACCAAGTGGGGAGTCCAGTCTACTAAGAGCAGGAATCAATGCTACAGAGTTACTGCGCGTTACTTAACATTGCCGTTCCTGAAGCCACGGGAACTGTACAGTGCTCGTGTAGGAGGGACCGGGGAAAGGGAAGGGTCCCATACCTGAAATGGAGTGAGAAGCAGGCCGGTGCGGAAGGCACCTCTAAAATCACCTCTTGTTTAGGAGGCTAGTTACCCTCGCACCGGGTGCGCCCGCAGACCTCAAGCCGACCACCTATCTCAAAGGAAGAACTCTGTAGAGAATTCCTGCTTCGGCTAGACTAGCCATGCCTGAGAGTGGACGCTTTTGGCTGTGTGCATGCGTGAGTGCCCTGCAAGGGAGGCCCAAACCATTTTGCGTGTGAGACTCAGGGCCCGGCAGAAGGCAGAACACGACTCCCCACTTGTTTCATGAAGCTAGCACTGCGGCCCCACTTCTGCATGGAAGCCTCATCGCTCGCGTTCTCACTCGGAGAAACAACGCTGTAGAGAAACGGCGCTTTAGCCACCGTCGACCTCTGAGTGGGAGGAAGCAGTTTCGGGTGGACTGTGGGTGAGAGCCTGGGGACGGGTCCCATTTCGTCCAATCGAGGGAGAATCAGGCCGGTACAGAAGGCAGCTCTCAACTCACTCACATCATGGTTGTGGGGTTAGTACCGGTGCCCCGGGTGTGCGTGCAGCCTAAAGACAGCCACCTAGCTCCAAGGAACAGCTGGGGAGAGAATCCGTGCTTCAGCTCAAACAGCCGCTCCTGAGGGTGGAAGCCCTTTGTTGTGTGCGTGCGGGAGAGCACTGCAAGGGAGTCCCAAACCTAATTCCGACGGAGCATCGGCCGCTGCAGAAGGCAGCCCACGACTCCCCACTTGGTTCCTCCAGCTAGCACGGCGGCCCCACTTTTGCATGGAAGTCTAATCGCCTGCGTTCTAACTCGAAGAAACAACAGTGTGCAGAAACCGTGCTTTAGCTGCCGTTGACCTCTCTGTGGGAGGAAGCAGTTTAGGGTGTACTGTGGCTGAGAGCCTGGTGACGGGTTCTATACGTCAATTCGAGGGAGAAACGGACCTGTGCAGAAGGCAGCTGTCAACTCACCCCTTGTTTACGAGGCTAGTGCAGTTGCCCCGTGAGTGCCTGCAGGCCTCAAGCCAAACACCGAAGGGGAAGGAACAACTCTGGAGAATTCCTGCTTCAGGGGATCTCGCCATGCCTGCAGCTGGAATCATTTTGCCGTGTGCATGCGTGAGCGCCCGGCAAGGGAGGCCCAAACCATTTTGCGTGTGAGACCCAGGCCTCGGCAGAAGGCAGAACACGAGTCCCCACTTGTTTCGTGAAGCTGGCGAGCACTGCGGCTCCCCATTTGCACGGAAGTCTCATCGCTAGCGTTCGAACTCCAAGAAAGAACCCTGTAGAGAAACCGTGGCTTAGCTGGAGGAACCAAGTGGGGAGTCCAGACTACTAAGGGCAAGAATCAATGCTACAGAGATACTGCGCGTTACTTAACATTGCCGTTCCTGAAGCCACGTGAACTGTATAGTGCTCGTGTAGGAGGGACCGGGGAAAGCGAAGGGTCCCATACCTGAAATGGAGTGAGAAGCAGGCCGGTGCGGAAGGCACCTCTCAACTCACCTCTTGTTTAGTAGGCTAGTTACCCTCGCCCCGGGTGCGCCCGCAGGCCTCAAGCCGACCACCTAACTCAAAGGAACAACTCTGTAGAGAATTCCTGCTTCGGCTAGACTAGCCATGCCTGAGAGTGGACGCTTTTGGCTGTGTGCATGGGTGAGCGCCCTGCAAGGGAGGCCCAAACCATTTTGCGTGTGAGACTCAGGACCCGGAACAAGGCAGAACACGACTCCCCACTTGTTTCATGAAGCTAGCACTGCGGCCCCACTTCTGCATGGAAGTCTCATCGCTCGCGTTCTCACTCGGAGAAAAAACGCTGTAGAGAAACGGCGCTTTACCACCGTCGACCTCTCTGTGGGAGGAAGCAGTTTCGGGTGGACTGTGGGTGAGAGCCTGGGGACGGGACCCATTTCGTCCAGTCGAGGGAGAGACAGGCCGGTACAGAAGGCAGCTCTCAACTCACTCACAGCATGGTTTTGGGGCTAGTACCGGTGCCCCGGGTGTGCGTGCAGCCTAAAGACAGCCACCTAGCTCGAAGGAACAGCTGGGGAGAGAATCCGTGCTTCAGCTCAAACAGCCGCTCCTGAGGGTGGAAGCCCTTTGTTGTGTGCGTGCGGGAGAGCACTGCAAGGGAGTCCCAAACCTAATTCTTACGGAGCCTCGGGCGCTGCAGAAGGCAGCCCACGACTCCCCAGTTGGTTCCTCCAGCTAGCACGGCGGCCCCACTTTTGCATGGAAGTCTCATCGCCTGCGTTCTAACTCGAAGAAACAACAGTGTGCAGAAACCGTGCTTTAGCTGCCGTTGACCTCTCTGTGGGAGGAAGCAGTTTAGGGTGTACTGTGGCTGAGAGCCTGGGGACGGGTTCCATACGTCAAATCGAGGGAGAAACAAGCCTGTGCAGAAGGCAGGTGTCAACTCACCCCTTGTTTACGAGGCTAGTACAGTTGCCCCGTGAGTGCCTGCAGGCCTCAAGCCAACCACCGAAGGGGAAGGAACAACTCGGGGAGAATTCCTGCTTCAGCGCATCTAGCCATGCCTGCGGTTGGAAGCATTTTGGCGTGTGCATGCGTGAGCGCCCTGCAAGGGAGGCCCAAACCATTTTGCGTGTGAGACCCAGGCCCCGGCAGAAGGCAGAACACGACTCCCCACTTGTTTCGTGAAGCTGGCGAACACTGCGGCTCCCCTTTTGCACGGAAGTCTCATCGCTACCGTTCGAACTCGGAGAAACAACCCTGTAGAGAAACCGTGGCTTAGGTACCGTTGACCTCTCTGTGGGAGGAAGCAGTTTAGGGTGTACGGTGGCTGAGAACGGACGGCAGCTCTCAACTCACCTCTCGTTTACGAGGCGGGTACCATTGCCCCGTGTGTGCGTGCAGGCTTAAAGACAGCCACCTCACTCGAAGGAAAAGCTGGGTGGAGACTCCGGGCTTCAGCTCCAATGGCCATTCCTGAGGGTGGAAACGTTTTGCTGTGGGAGTGCGGGAGAGCACTATAAGGGAGTCCGAAAGCATTTTCCGAGTGAGGCTCAGGCCCTGACAGAAGGCAGAACACGACTCCCCACTTGTTTCATGAAGCTGGCGAGCACTGCGGCCCCACTTCCGCATGGAAGTCTCGGCGCTAGCGTTCTAACTCGAAGAAACAACACGGTAGAGAAACCGTGCTTTAGCTACCCTCCACCTCTCTGAGGGAGGAAGGTCTTTCCAGGCTACCGTGGCTGCCTGCCTGGGGAACGGGTCCCTTACTTGAAACCGAGGGAGAAGAAGTTCGGGCCAGAAGGCACCTCTCGACTCAGCTCTTTTTCCCCGAAGCTGACACTACTGCTCCATGTGTGCCTAGGAATGCTAAGTGCGCCACACTGATTTGGCAGAAAGGAGCCGGTGCAGAATCCCAGCTTCAGCTCATTCGCCTCTCCACAGGGTGGCAGCCTATTCAACTCGGCTGGAGGGCAAAGCTGGGGAATGAGTCCCAGCAGAATTCCCAGGGAGAAATAAGCATGGGCAGAAGGCACCTCTCGACTCAACTCTGGTTTCGGGAAGCGAGATCGGCTCTCCCGTGTGTGCGTGGGGTCCTAAGTGTCACCCACCCAACGCAAAGGAACGGAACGGTAGAGAAGCCGTGCGTCAGCAAAGAACGCCCTTCCTGAGCGTGAACTGCACCTACGGTGTGTTTCTGTGAAAGCATGAGAAATGGCACCTAAACGTAACGCGGAGTGAGAAGCAGGCCTGTAAGGAAGGCTGCTGTGGACTCAACTCTTGTTTTAGGAGATCAGCACTGCTGTACCCTGGGTGCCTGCAAGGGAGGTCCAAACCATTTGGCGTGTGAGACTCAGGCCCCGGCAGAAGGCTAAACACCACTCCCCAATTGTTTCATGAAGCTGGCTAGCACTGCGGCTCCCCTTTGGCACGGAGGTCTCATCGGTACCGTTCGAACTCGGAGAAAGAACCCTGTAGAGAAACCGTGGCTTAGTGGAGGAACCAAGTGGGGTGTCCAGGCTACTAAGAGCAAGAATCAATGCTACAGAGTTACTGCGCGTTACTTAACATTGCCGTTCCTGAAGCCACGGGAACAGTACAGTGCTCGTGTAGGAGGGACCGGGGAAAGGGAAGGGTCCCATACCTGAAATGGAGTGAGAAGCAGGGCAGTGCGGAAGGCAGCTCTCACCTCACCTCTTGTTTAGGAGGCTAGTTACCCTCACCCCGGGTGCGCCCGCAGGCCTCAAGCCGACCACCTAACTCAAAGGAACAACTCTGTAGAGAATTCCTGCTTCGGCTAGACTAGCCATGCCTGAGAGTGGACGCTTTTGGCTGTGTGCATGCGTGAGCGCCCTGCAAGGGAGGCCCAAACCATTTTGCGTGTGAGATTCAGGCTCCGGCAGAAGGCAGAACAGGACTCCCCACTTGTTTCATGAAGCTAGCACTGCGGCCCCACTTCTGCATGGAAGTCTCATCGCTCGCGTTCTCACTCGGAGAAACAACGCTGTAGAGAAACGGCGCTTTAGCCACCGTCGACCTCTGAGTGGGAGGAAGCAGTTTCGGGTGGACTGTGGGTGAGAGCCTGGGGACGGGTCCCATTCCGTCCAATCGAGGGAGAATCAGGCCGGTACAGAAGGCAGCTCTCAACTCACTCACATCATGGTTGTGGGGCTAGTACTGGTGCCCCGGGTGTGCGTGCAGCCTTAAAGACAGCCACCTAGCTCCAAGGAACAGCTGGGGAGAGAATCCGTGCTTCAGCTCAAACAGCCGCTCCTGAGGGTGGAAGCCCTTTGTTGTGTGCGTGCGGGAGAGCACTGCAAGGGAGTCCCAAACCTAATTCCGACGGAGCCTCAGGGCGCTGCAGAAGGCAGCCCAAGACTCCCCACTTGGTTCCTCCAGCTAGCACGGCGGCCCCACTTTTGCATGGATGTCTCATCGCCTGCGTTCTATCTCGAAGAAACAACAGTGTGCAGAAACGGTGCTTTAGCTGCCGTTGACCTCTCTGTGGGAGGAAGCAGTTTAGGGTGTACTGTGGCTGAGAGCCTGGGGACGGGTTCCATACGTCAAATCGAGGGAGAAACAAGCCTGTGCAGAAGGCAGCTGTCAACACACCCCTTGTTTACGAGGCTAGTACAGTTGCCCCGTGAGTGCCTGCAGGCCTCAAGCCAACCACTGATGGGGAAGGAACAACTCGGGGAGAATTCCTGCTTCAGCGCATCTAGCCAAGCCTGCGGTTGGAAGCATTTTGGCGTGTGCATGCGTGAGCGCCCTGCAAGGGAGGCCCAAACCATTTTGCGTGTGAGACTCAGGACCCGGAACAAGGCAGAACACGACTCCCCACTTGTTTCATGAAGCTAGCACTGCGGCCCCACTTCTGCATGGAAGTCTCATCGCTCGCGTTCTCACTCGGAGAAAAAACGCTGTAGAGAAACGGCGCTTTACCACCGTCGACCTCTCTGTGGGAGGAAGCAGTTTCGGGTGGACTGTGGGTGAGAGCCTGGGGACGGGACCCATTTCGTCCAATCGAGGGAGAGACAGGCCGGTAGAGAAGGCAGCTCTCAACTCACTCACATCAGGGTTTGGGGCTAGTACCGGTGCCCCGGGTGTGCGTGCAGCCTAAAGACAGCCACCTAGCTCGAAGGAACAGCTGGGGAGAGAATCCGTGCTTCAGCTCAAACAGCCGCTCCTGAGGGTGGAAGCCCTTTGTTGTGTGCGTGCGGGAGAGCACTGCAAGGGAGTCCCAAACCTAATTCTTACGGAGCCTCGGGCGCTGCAGAAGGCAGCCCACGACTCCCCACTTGGTTCCTCCAGCTAGCACGGCGGCCCCACTTTTGCATGGAACTCTCATCGCCTGCGTTCTAACTCGAAGAAACAACAGTGTGCAGAAACCGTGCTTTAGCTGCCGTTGACCTCTCTGTGGGAGGAAGCAGTTTAGGGTGTACTGTGGCTGAGAGCCTGGGGACGGGTTCCATACGTCAAATCGAGGGAGAAACAATCCTGTGCAGAAGGCAGCTGTCAACTCACCCCTTGTTTACGAGGCTAGTACAGTTGCCCCGTGAGTGCCTGCAGGCCTCAAGCCAACCACCGAAGGGGAAGGAACAACTCGGGGAGAATTCCTGCTTCAGCGCATCTAGCCATGCCTGCGGTTGGAAGCATTTTGCGTATGAATGCGTGAGCGCCCTGCAAGGGAGGTCCAAACCATTTTGCATGTGAGACCCAGGCCCCGACAGAAGGCAGAGCACGACTCCCCACTTGTTTCGTGAAGCTGGTGAACACTGCGGCTCCCCTTTTGCACGGAAGTCTCATCGCTACCGTTCGACCTCGGAGAAACAACCCTGTAGAGAAACCGTGGCTTAGGTACCGTTGACCTCTCTGTGGGAGGAAGCAGTTTAGGGTGTACGGTGGCTGAGAACGGAAGGCAGCTCTCAACTCACCTCTCGTTTACGAGGCGGGTACCATTGCCCCGTGTGTGCTTGCAGGCTTAAAGACAGCCACCTCACTCGAAGGAAAAGCTGGGTGGAGACTCCTTGCTTGAGCTCCAATGGCCGCTCCTGAGGGTGGAAACGTTTTGGTGTGGGAGTGCGGGAGAGCACTGCAAGGGAGTCCCAAAGCGTTTTCCAAGTGAGGCTCAGGCCCTGGTAGAAGGCAGAACACGACTCACCACTTGTTTCATGAAGCTGGCGAGCACTGCGGCCCCACATGTGCATGGAGGTCTCGGCGCTAGCGTTCTAACTCGAAGAAACAACACGGTAGAGAAACCGTGCTTTAGCTACCCTCCACCTCTCTGAGGGAGGAAGGTCTTTCCAGGCTACCGTGGCTGCGTGCCTGGGGAACGGGTCCCTTACCTGAAACCGAGGGAGAAGAAGTTCGGGCGAGAAGGCATCTCTCGACTCAGCTCTTGTTCCCCGAAGCTGACACTACTGCTCCATGTGTGCCTAGGAATGCTAAGTGCGCCACACTGATTTCGCAGAAAGGAGCCGGTGCAGAATCCCAGCTTCAGCTCATTCGCCTTTCCACAGGGTAGCAGCCTTTTCAACTC
Organism: Mirounga angustirostris; assembly: GCF_029215605.1. NCBI lineage: Eukaryota > Metazoa > Chordata > Mammalia > Carnivora > Phocidae > Mirounga > Mirounga angustirostris. Next base: position 29,636 of record NW_026991804.1, on the reverse strand, counting down.
GGCTGGAGGGCAAAGCTGGGGAATGAGTCCCAGCAGAATTCCCAGGGAGAAATAAGCATGGGCAGAAGGCACCTCTCGAATCAACTCTGGTTTCGGGAAGCGTGATCGGCTCTCCCGTGTGTGCGTGGGGTCCTAAGTGTCACCCACCCAACGCAAAGGAACGGAACGGTAGAGAAGCCGTGCGTCAGCAAAGAACGCCCTTCCTGAGCGTGAACTGCACCTAGGGTGTGTTTCTGTGAAAGCATGAGAAATGGCACCTAAACGTAACGCGGAGTGAGAAGCAGGCCTGTAAGGAAGGCTGCTGTGGACTCACCTCTTGTTTTAGGAGATCAGCACTGCTGTACCCTGGGTGCCTGCAAGGGAGGTCCAAACCATTTGGCGTGTGAGACTCAGGCCCCGGCAGAAGGCTGAACACCACTCCCCAATTGTTTCATGAAGCTGGCTAGCACTGCGGCTCCCCTTTGGCACGGAGGTCTCATCGGTACCGTTCGAACTCGGAGAAAGAACCCTGTAGAGAAACCGTGGCTTAGCTGGAGGAACCAAGTGGTGTGTCCAGGCTACTAAGAGCAAGAATCAATGCTACAGAGTTACTGCGCGTTACTTAACATTGCCGTTCCTGAAGCCACGGGAACTGTACAGTGCTCGTGTAGGAGGGACCGGGGAAAGGGACGGGTCCCATACCTGAAATGGAGTGAGAAGCAGGCCAGTGCGGAAGGCAGCTCTCACCTCACCTCTTGTTTAGGAGGCTAGTTACCCTCACCCCGGGTGCGCCCTCAGGCCTCAAGCCGACCACCTAACTCAAAGGAACAACTCTGAAGAGAATTCCTGCTTCGGCTAGACTAGCCATGCCTGAGAGTGGACGCTTTTGGCTTTGTGCATGCGTGAGCGCCCTGCAAGGGAGGCCCAAACCATTTTGCGTGTGAGACTCAGGCCCCGGCAGAAGGCAGAACACGACTCCCCACTTGTTTCATGAAGCTAGCACTGCGGCCCCACTTCTGCATGGAAGTCTCATCGCTCGCGTTCTCACTCGGAGAAACAACGCTGTAGAGAAACGGCGCTTTAGCCACCGTCGACCTCTGAGTGGGAGGAAGCAGTTTCGGGTGGACTGTGGGTGAGAGCCTGGGGACGGGTCCCATTTCGTCCAATCGAGGGAGAGACAGGCCGGTACAGAAGGCAGCTCTCAACTCACTCACATCATGGTTGTGGGGCTAGTACCGGTGCCCCGGGTGTGCGTGCAGCCTTAAAGACAGCCACCTAGCTCCAAGGAACAGCTGGGGAGAGAATCCGTGCTTCAGCTCAAACAGCCGCTCCTGAGGGTGGAAGCCCTTTGTCGTGTGCGTGCGGGAGAGCACTGCAAGGGAGTCCCAAACCTAATTCCGACGGAGCCTCGGGGCGCTGCAGAAGGCAGCCCAAGATTCCCCACTTGGTTCCTCCAGCTAGCACGGCGGCCCCACTTTTGCATGGAAGTCTCATCGCCTGCGTTCTAACTCGAAGAAACAACAGTGTGCAGAAACCGTGCTTTAGCTGCCGTTGACCTCTCTGTGGGAGGAAGCATTTTAGGGTGTACTGTGGCTGAGAGTCTGGGGACGGGTTCCATACGTCAAATCGAGGGAGAAACGGACCTGTGCAGAAGGCAGCTGTCAACACACCCCTTGTTTACGAGGCTAGTACAGTTGCCCCGTGAGTGCCTGCAGGCCTCAAGCCAAACACCGAAGGGGAAGGAACAACTCGGGGAGAATTCCTGCTTCAGCGCATCTAGCCAAGCCTGCGGTTGGAAGCTTTTTGGCGTGTTCATGCGTGAGCGCCCTGCAAGGGAGCCCCAAACCATTTTGCGTGTGAGACCCAGGCCCCGGCAGAAGGCAGAACACGAGTCCCCACTTGTTTCGTGAAGCTGGCGAGCACAGCGGCTCCCCTTTGGCATGGAAGTCTCATCGCTACCGTTCGAACTCGGAGAAAGAACACTGTAGAGAAACCGGGGCTTAGCTGGAGGAACCAAGTGGGGAGTCCAGTCTACTAAGAGCAAGAATCAATGCTACAGAGTTACTGCGCGTTACTTAACATTGCCGTTCCTGAAGCCTCGGGAACTGTACAGTGCTCGTGTAGGAGGGAATGGGGAAAGGGAAGGGTCCCATACCTGAAATGGAGTGAGAAGCAGGCCGGTGCGGAAGGCAGCGCTCAACACACCTCTTGTTTAGGAGGCTAGTTACCCTCGCCCCGGGTGCGCCCGCAGGCCTCAAGCCGACCACCTAACTCAAAGGAACAACTCTGTAGAGAATTCCTGCTTCGGCTAGACTAGCCATGCCTGAGAGTGGACGCTTTTGGCTGTGTGCATGCGTGAGCGCCCTGCAAGGGAGGCCCAAACGATTTTGCGTGTGAGACTCAGGCCCCCGCAGAAGGCAGAACACGACTCCCCACTTGTTTCATGAAGCTAGCACTGCGGCCCCACTTCTGCATGGAAGTCTCATCGCTCGCGTTCTCACTCGGAGAAACAACGCTGTAGAGAAACGGCGCTGTAGCCGCCGTCGACCTCTGAGTGGGAGGAAGCAGTTTCGGGTGGAGTGTGGGTGAGAGCCTGGGGACTGGTCCCATTTCGTCCAATCGAGGGAGAGACAGGCCGGTACAGAAGGCAGCTCTCAACTCACTCACATCATGGTTGTGGGGCTAGTACCGGTGCACCGGGTGTGCGTGCAGCTTTAAAGACAGCCACCTAGCTCGACGGAACAGCTGGGGAGAGAATCCGTGCTTCATCTCAAACAGCCGCTCCTGAGGGTGGAAGCCCTTTGTTGTGTCCGTGCGGGAGAGCACTGCAAGGGAGTCCCAAACCTAATTCTGACGGAGCCTCGGCCACTGCATAAGGCAGCCCACGACTCCCCACTTGGTTCCTCCAGCTAGCACGGCGGCCCCACTTTTGCATGGAAGTCTCATCGCCTGCGTTCTAACTCGAAGAAACAACAGTGTGCAGAAACCGTGCCTTAGCTGCCGTTGACCTCTCTGTGGGAGGAAGCAGTTTAGGGTGTACTGTGGCTGAGAGCCTGGGGTCGGGTTCCATACGGCAAATCGAGGGAGAAACGGGCCTGTGCAGAAGGAAGCTGTCAACTCACCCCTTGTTTACGAGGCTAGTACAGTTGCCCCGTGAGTGCCTGCAGGCCTCAAGCCAACCACCGAAGGGGAAGGAACAACTCGGGGAGAATTCCTGCTTCAGCGCATCTAGCCATGCCTGCGGTTGGAAGCATTTTGGAGTGTGCATGCATGAGCGCCCTGCAAGGGGGGCCCAAACCATTTTGCGTGTGAGACCCAGGCCCCGGCAGAAGGCAGAACACGACTCCCCACTTGTTTCGTGAAGCTGGCGAACACTGCGGCTCCCCTTTTGCACGGAAGTCTCATCGCTACCGTTCGAACTTGGAGAAACAACCCTGTAGAGAAACCGTGGCTTAGGTACCGTTGACTTCTCTGTGGGAGGAAGCAGTTTAGGGTGTATGGTGGCTGAGAACGGACGGCAGCTCTCAACTCACCTCTCGTTTACGAGGCGGGTATCATTGCCCCGTGTGTGCGTGCAGGCTTAAAGACAGCCACCTCACTCGAAGGAAAAGCTGGGTGGAGACTCCGTGCTTCAGCTCCAATGGCCACTCCTGAGGGTGGAAACGTTTTGCTGTGGGAGTGCGGGAGAGCACTGCAAGGGAGTACGAAAGCATTTTCCGACTGAGGCTCAGGACCTGGCAGAAGGCAGAACACGACTCCCCACTTGTTTCATGAAGCTGGCGAGCACTGCGGCCCCACTTCCGCATGGAAGTCTCGGCGCTAGCGTTCTAACTCGAAGAAACAACACGGTAGAGAAACCGTGCTTTAGCTACCCTCCACCTCTCTGAGGGAGGAAGGTCTTTCCAGGCTACCGTGGCTGCGTGCCTGGGGAACGGGTCCCTTACTTGAAACCGAGGGAGAAGAAGTTCGGGCCAGAAGGCAGCTCTCGACTCAGCTCTTGTTCCCCGAAGCTGACACTACTGCTCCATGTGTGCCTAGGAATGCTAAGTGCGCCACACTGATTTGGCAGAAAGGAGCCGGTGCAGAATCCCAGCTTCAGCTCATTCGCCTGTCCACAGGGTGGCAGCCTTTTCAATTCGGCTGGAGGGCAAAGCTGGGGAATGAGTCCCAGCAGAATTCCCAGGGAGAAATAAGCATGGGCAGAAGGCACCTCTCGAATCAACTCTGGTTTCGGGAAGCGAGATCGGCTCTCCCGCGTGTGCGTGGGGTCCTAAGTGCCACCCACCCAACGCAAAGGAACGGAACGTTAGAGAAGCCGTGCGTCAGCAAAGAACGCCCTTCCTGAGCGTGAACTGCACCTAGGGTGTGTTTCTGTGAAAGCATGAGAAATGGCACCTAAACGTAACGCGGAGTGAGAAGCAGGCCTGTAAGGAAGGCTGCTGTGGACTCACCTCTTGTTTTAGGAGATCAGCACTGCTGTACCCTGGGTGCCTGCAAGGGAGGCCCAAACCATTTGGCGTGTGAGACTCAGGCCCCGGCAGAAGGCAGAACACCACTCCGCAATTGTTTCATGAAGCTGGCTAGCATTGCGGCTCCCCTTTGGCACGGAAGTCTCATCGCTACCGTTCGAACTCGGAGAAAGAACCCTGTAGAGAAACCGTGGCTTAGCTGGAGGAACCAAGTGGGGAGTCCAGTCTACTAAGAGCAGGAATCAATGCTACAGAGTTACTGCGCGTTACTTAACATTGCCGTTCCTGAAGCCACGGGAACTGTACAGTGCTCGTGTAGGAGGGACCGGGGAAAGGGAAGGGTCCCATACCTGAAATGGAGTGAGAAGCAGGCCGGTGCGGAAGGCACCTCTAAAATCACCTCTTGTTTAGGAGGCTAGTTACCCTCGCACCGGGTGCGCCCGCAGACCTCAAGCCGACCACCTATCTCAAAGGAAGAACTCTGTAGAGAATTCCTGCTTCGGCTAGACTAGCCATGCCTGAGAGTGGACGCTTTTGGCTGTGTGCATGCGTGAGTGCCCTGCAAGGGAGGCCCAAACCATTTTGCGTGTGAGACTCAGGGCCCGGCAGAAGGCAGAACACGACTCCCCACTTGTTTCATGAAGCTAGCACTGCGGCCCCACTTCTGCATGGAAGCCTCATCGCTCGCGTTCTCACTCGGAGAAACAACGCTGTAGAGAAACGGCGCTTTAGCCACCGTCGACCTCTGAGTGGGAGGAAGCAGTTTCGGGTGGACTGTGGGTGAGAGCCTGGGGACGGGTCCCATTTCGTCCAATCGAGGGAGAATCAGGCCGGTACAGAAGGCAGCTCTCAACTCACTCACATCATGGTTGTGGGGTTAGTACCGGTGCCCCGGGTGTGCGTGCAGCCTAAAGACAGCCACCTAGCTCCAAGGAACAGCTGGGGAGAGAATCCGTGCTTCAGCTCAAACAGCCGCTCCTGAGGGTGGAAGCCCTTTGTTGTGTGCGTGCGGGAGAGCACTGCAAGGGAGTCCCAAACCTAATTCCGACGGAGCATCGGCCGCTGCAGAAGGCAGCCCACGACTCCCCACTTGGTTCCTCCAGCTAGCACGGCGGCCCCACTTTTGCATGGAAGTCTAATCGCCTGCGTTCTAACTCGAAGAAACAACAGTGTGCAGAAACCGTGCTTTAGCTGCCGTTGACCTCTCTGTGGGAGGAAGCAGTTTAGGGTGTACTGTGGCTGAGAGCCTGGTGACGGGTTCTATACGTCAATTCGAGGGAGAAACGGACCTGTGCAGAAGGCAGCTGTCAACTCACCCCTTGTTTACGAGGCTAGTGCAGTTGCCCCGTGAGTGCCTGCAGGCCTCAAGCCAAACACCGAAGGGGAAGGAACAACTCTGGAGAATTCCTGCTTCAGGGGATCTCGCCATGCCTGCAGCTGGAATCATTTTGCCGTGTGCATGCGTGAGCGCCCGGCAAGGGAGGCCCAAACCATTTTGCGTGTGAGACCCAGGCCTCGGCAGAAGGCAGAACACGAGTCCCCACTTGTTTCGTGAAGCTGGCGAGCACTGCGGCTCCCCATTTGCACGGAAGTCTCATCGCTAGCGTTCGAACTCGAAGAAAGAACCCTGTAGAGAAACCGTGGCTTAGCTGGAGGAACCAAGTGGGGAGTCCAGACTACTAAGGGCAAGAATCAATGCTACAGAGATACTGCGCGTTACTTAACATTGCCGTTCCTGAAGCCACGTGAACTGTATAGTGCTCGTGTAGGAGGGACCGGGGAAAGCGAAGGGTCCCATACCTGAAATGGAGTGAGAAGCAGGCCGGTGCGGAAGGCACCTCTCAACTCACCTCTTGTTTAGTAGGCTAGTTACCCTCGCCCCGGGTGCGCCCGCAGGCCTCAAGCCGACCACCTAACTCAAAGGAACAACTCTGTAGAGAATTCCTGCTTCGGCTAGACTAGCCATGCCTGAGAGTGGACGCTTTTGGCTGTGTGCATGCGTGAGCGCCCTGCAAGGGAGGCCCAAACCATTTTGCGTGTGAGACTCAGGACCCGGAACAAGGCAGAACACGACTCCCCACTTGTTTCATGAAGCTAGCACTGCGGCCCCACTTCTGCATGGAAGTCTCATCGCTCGCGTTCTCACTCGGAGAAAAAACGCTGTAGAGAAACGGCGCTTTACCACCGTCGACCTCTCTGTGGGAGGAAGCAGTTTCGGGTGGACTGTGGGTGAGAGCCTGGGGACGGGACCCATTTCGTCCAGTCGAGGGAGAGACAGGCCGGTACAGAAGGCAGCTCTCAACTCACTCACAGCATGGTTTTGGGGCTAGTACCGGTGCCCCGGGTGTGCGTGCAGCCTAAAGACAGCCACCTAGCTCGAAGGAACAGCTGGGGAGAGAATCCGTGCTTCAGCTCAAACAGCCGCTCCTGAGGGTGGAAGCCCTTTGTTGTGTGCGTGCGGGAGAGCACTGCAAGGGAGTCCCAAACCTAATTCTTACGGAGCCTCGGGCGCTGCAGAAGGCAGCCCACGACTCCCCAGTTGGTTCCTCCAGCTAGCACGGCGGCCCCACTTTTGCATGGAAGTCTCATCGCCTGCGTTCTAACTCGAAGAAACAACAGTGTGCAGAAACCGTGCTTTAGCTGCCGTTGACCTCTCTGTGGGAGGAAGCAGTTTAGGGTGTACTGTGGCTGAGAGCCTGGGGACGGGTTCCATACGTCAAATCGAGGGAGAAACAAGCCTGTGCAGAAGGCAGGTGTCAACTCACCCCTTGTTTACGAGGCTAGTACAGTTGCCCCGTGAGTGCCTGCAGGCCTCAAGCCAACCACCGAAGGGGAAGGAACAACTCGGGGAGAATTCCTGCTTCAGCGCATCTAGCCATGCCTGCGGTTGGAAGCATTTTGGCGTGTGCATGCGTGAGCGCCCTGCAAGGGAGGCCCAAACCATTTTGCGTGTGAGACCCAGGCCCCGGCAGAAGGCAGAACACGACTCCCCACTTGTTTCGTGAAGCTGGCGAACACTGCGGCTCCCCTTTTGCACGGAAGTCTCATCGCTACCGTTCGAACTCGGAGAAACAACCCTGTAGAGAAACCGTGGCTTAGGTACCGTTGACCTCTCTGTGGGAGGAAGCAGTTTAGGGTGTACGGTGGCTGAGAACGGACGGCAGCTCTCAACTCACCTCTCGTTTACGAGGCGGGTACCATTGCCCCGTGTGTGCGTGCAGGCTTAAAGACAGCCACCTCACTCGAAGGAAAAGCTGGGTGGAGACTCCGGGCTTCAGCTCCAATGGCCATTCCTGAGGGTGGAAACGTTTTGCTGTGGGAGTGCGGGAGAGCACTATAAGGGAGTCCGAAAGCATTTTCCGAGTGAGGCTCAGGCCCTGACAGAAGGCAGAACACGACTCCCCACTTGTTTCATGAAGCTGGCGAGCACTGCGGCCCCACTTCCGCATGGAAGTCTCGGCGCTAGCGTTCTAACTCGAAGAAACAACACGGTAGAGAAACCGTGCTTTAGCTACCCTCCACCTCTCTGAGGGAGGAAGGTCTTTCCAGGCTACCGTGGCTGCCTGCCTGGGGAACGGGTCCCTTACTTGAAACCGAGGGAGAAGAAGTTCGGGCCAGAAGGCACCTCTCGACTCAGCTCTTTTTCCCCGAAGCTGACACTACTGCTCCATGTGTGCCTAGGAATGCTAAGTGCGCCACACTGATTTGGCAGAAAGGAGCCGGTGCAGAATCCCAGCTTCAGCTCATTCGCCTCTCCACAGGGTGGCAGCCTATTCAACTCGGCTGGAGGGCAAAGCTGGGGAATGAGTCCCAGCAGAATTCCCAGGGAGAAATAAGCATGGGCAGAAGGCACCTCTCGACTCAACTCTGGTTTCGGGAAGCGAGATCGGCTCTCCCGTGTGTGCGTGGGGTCCTAAGTGTCACCCACCCAACGCAAAGGAACGGAACGGTAGAGAAGCCGTGCGTCAACAAAGAACGCCCTTCCTGAGCGTGAACTGCACCTACGGTGTGTTTCTGTGAAAGCATGAGAAATGGCACCTAAACGTAACGCGGAGTGAGAAGCAGGCCTGTAAGGAAGGCTGCTGTGGACTCAACTCTTGTTTTAGGAGATCAGCACTGCTGTACCCTGGGTGCCTGCAAGGGAGGTCCAAACCATTTGGCGTGTGAGACTCAGGCCCCGGCAGAAGGCTAAACACCACTCCCCAATTGTTTCATGAAGCTGGCTAGCACTGCGGCTCCCCTTTGGCACGGAGGTCTCATCGGTACCGTTCGAACTCGGAGAAAGAACCCTGTAGAGAAACCGTGGCTTAGTGGAGGAACCAAGTGGGGTGTCCAGGCTACTAAGAGCAAGAATCAATGCTACAGAGTTACTGCGCGTTACTTAACATTGCCGTTCCTGAAGCCACGGGAACAGTACAGTGCTCGTGTAGGAGGGACCGGGGAAAGGGAAGGGTCCCATACCTGAAATGGAGTGAGAAGCAGGGCAGTGCGGAAGGCAGCTCTCACCTCACCTCTTGTTTAGGAGGCTAGTTACCCTCACCCCGGGTGCGCCCGCAGGCCTCAAGCCGACCACCTAACTCAAAGGAACAACTCTGTAGAGAATTCCTGCTTCGGCTAGACTAGCCATGCCTGAGAGTGGACGCTTTTGGCTGTGTGCATGCGTGAGCGCCCTGCAAGGGAGGCCCAAACCATTTTGCGTGTGAGATTCAGGCTCCGGCAGAAGGCAGAACAGGACTCCCCACTTGTTTCATGAAGCTAGCACTGCGGCCCCACTTCTGCATGGAAGTCTCATCGCTCGCGTTCTCACTCGGAGAAACAACGCTGTAGAGAAACGGCGCTTTAGCCACCGTCGACCTCTGAGTGGGAGGAAGCAGTTTCGGGTGGACTGTGGGTGAGAGCCTGGGGACGGGTCCCATTCCGTCCAATCGAGGGAGAATCAGGCCGGTACAGAAGGCAGCTCTCAACTCACTCACATCATGGTTGTGGGGCTAGTACTGGTGCCCCGGGTGTGCGTGCAGCCTTAAAGACAGCCACCTAGCTCCAAGGAACAGCTGGGGAGAGAATCCGTGCTTCAGCTCAAACAGCCGCTCCTGAGGGTGGAAGCCCTTTGTTGTGTGCGTGCGGGAGAGCACTGCAAGGGAGTCCCAAACCTAATTCCGACGGAGCCTCAGGGCGCTGCAGAAGGCAGCCCAAGACTCCCCACTTGGTTCCTCCAGCTAGCACGGCGGCCCCACTTTTGCATGGATGTCTCATCGCCTGCGTTCTATCTCGAAGAAACAACAGTGTGCAGAAACGGTGCTTTAGCTGCCGTTGACCTCTCTGTGGGAGGAAGCAGTTTAGGGTGTACTGTGGCTGAGAGCCTGGGGACGGGTTCCATACGTCAAATCGAGGGAGAAACAAGCCTGTGCAGAAGGCAGCTGTCAACACACCCCTTGTTTACGAGGCTAGTACAGTTGCCCCGTGAGTGCCTGCAGGCCTCAAGCCAACCACTGATGGGGAAGGAACAACTCGGGGAGAATTCCTGCTTCAGCGCATCTAGCCAAGCCTGCGGTTGGAAGCATTTTGGCGTGTGCATGCGTGAGCGCCCTGCAAGGGAGGCCCAAACCATTTTGCGTGTGAGACTCAGGACCCGGAACAAGGCAGAACACGACTCCCCACTTGTTTCATGAAGCTAGCACTGCGGCCCCACTTCTGCATGGAAGTCTCATCGCTCGCGTTCTCACTCGGAGAAAAAACGCTGTAGAGAAACGGCGCTTTACCACCGTCGACCTCTCTGTGGGAGGAAGCAGTTTCGGGTGGACTGTGGGTGAGAGCCTGGGGACGGGACCCATTTCGTCCAATCGAGGGAGAGACAGGCCGGTAGAGAAGGCAGCTCTCAACTCACTCACATCAGGGTTTGGGGCTAGTACCGGTGCCCCGGGTGTGCGTGCAGCCTAAAGACAGCCACCTAGCTCGAAGGAACAGCTGGGGAGAGAATCCGTGCTTCAGCTCAAACAGCCGCTCCTGAGGGTGGAAGCCCTTTGTTGTGTGCGTGCGGGAGAGCACTGCAAGGGAGTCCCAAACCTAATTCTTACGGAGCCTCGGGCGCTGCAGAAGGCAGCCCACGACTCCCCACTTGGTTCCTCCAGCTAGCACGGCGGTCCCACTTTTGCATGGAACTCTCATCGCCTGCGTTCTAACTCGAAGAAACAACAGTGTGCAGAAACCGTGCTTTAGCTGCCGTTGACCTCTCTGTGGGAGGAAGCAGTTTAGGGTGTACTGTGGCTGAGAGCCTGGGGACGGGTTCCATACGTCAAATCGAGGGAGAAACAATCCTGTGCAGAAGGCAGCTGTCAACTCACCCCTTGTTTACGAGGCTAGTACAGTTGCCCCGTGAGTGCCTGCAGGCCTCAAGCCAACCACCGAAGGGGAAGGAACAACTCGGGGAGAATTCCTGCTTCAGCGCATCTAGCCATGCCTGGGGTTGGAAGCATTTTGGCGTGTGCATGCGTGAGCGCCCTGCAAGGGAGGCCCAAACCATTTTGCGTGTGAGACCCAGGCCCCGGCAGAAGGCAGAACACGACTCCCCACTTGTTTCGTGAAGCTGGCGAACACTGCGGCTCCCCTTTTGCACGGAAGTCTCATCGCTACCGTTCGAACTCGGAGAAACAACCCTGTAGAGAAACCGTGGCTTAGGTACCGTTGACCTCTCTGTGGGAGGAAGCAGTTTAGGGTGTACGGTGGCTGAGAACGGACGGCAGCTCTCAACTCACCTCTCGTTTACGAGGCGGGTACCATTGCCCCGTGTGTGCGTGCAGGCTTAAAGACAGCCACTTCACTCGAAGGAAAAGCTGGGTGGAGACTCCGTGCTTCAGCTCCAATGGCCGCTCCTGAGGGTGGAAACGTTTTGCTGTGGGAGTGCGGGAGAGCATTGTAAGGGAGTCCGAAAGCATTTTCCGAGTGAGGCTCAGGCCCTGGCAGAAGGCAGAACACGACTCCCCACTTGTTTCATGAAGCTGGCGAGCACTGCGGCCCCACTTCCGCATGGAAGTCTCGGCGCTAGCGTTCTAACTCGAAGAAACAACACGGTAGAGAAACCGTGCTTTAGCTACCCTCCACCTCTCTGAGGGAGGAAGGTCTTTCCAGGCTACCGTCGCTGCGTGCCTGGGGAACGGGTCCCTTACTTGAAACCGAGGGAGAAGAAGTTCGGGCCAGAAGTCACCTCTCGACTCAGCTCTTGTTCCCCGAAGCTGACACTACTGCTCCATGTGTGCCTAGGAATGCTAAGTGCGCCACACTGATTTGGCAGAAAGGAGCCGGTGCAGAATCCCAGCTTCAGCTCATTCGCCTCTCCACAGGGTGGCAGCCTATTCAACTCGGCTGGAGGGCAAAGCTGGGGAATGAGTCCCAGCAGAATTCCCAGGGAGAAATAAGCATGGGCAGAAGGCACCTCTCGAATCAACTCTGGTTTCGAGAAGCGTGATCGGCTCTCCCGTGTGTTCGTGGGGTCCTAAGTGTCGCCAACCCAACGCAAAGGAACGGAACGGTAGAGAAGCCGTGCGTCAGCAAAGAAAGCCCTTTCTGAGCATGAACTGAACCTAGGGTGTGTTTCTGTGAAAGGATGAGAAATGGCACCTAAACGTAACGCGGAGTGAGAAGCAGGCCTGTAAGGAAGGCTGCTGTGGACTCACCTCTTGTTTTAGGAGATCAGCACTGCTGTACCCTGGGTGCCTGCAAGGGAGGCCCAAACCATTTGGCGTGTGAGACTCAGGCCCCGGCAGAAGGCAGAACACCACTCCCCAATTGTTTCATGAAGCTGGCTAGCACTGCGGCTCCCCTTTGGCACGGAAGTCTCATAGCTACCGTTCGAACTCGGAGAAGGAACCCTGTAGAGAAACCGTGGCTTAGCTCGAGGAACCATGTGGGGAGTCCAGGCTACTAAGAGCAAGAATCAATGCTACAGAGTTACTGCGCGTTACTTAACATTGCCGTTCCTGAAGCCACGGGAACTGTACAGTGCTCGTGTAGGAGGGACCGGGGAAAGGGAAGGGTCCCATACCTGAAATGGAGTGAGAAGCAGGCCAGTGCGGAAGGCAGCTCTCACCTCACCTCTTGTTTAGGAGGCTAGTTACCCTCGCCCCGGGTGCGCCGGCAGGCCTCAAGCCGTCCACCTAACTTAAAGGAACAACTCTGTAGAGAATTCCTGCTTCGGCTAGACTAGCCATGCCTGAGAGTGGACGCTTTTGGCTGTGTGCATGCGTGAGCGCCCTGCAAGGGAGCCCAAACCATTTTGCGTGTGAGACTCAGGACCCGGCAGAAGGCAGAACACGACTCCCCACTTGTTTCATGAAGCTAGCACTGCGGCCCCACTTCTGCATGGAAGTCTCATCGCTCGCGTTCTCACTCGGAGAAACAACGCTGTAGAGAAACGGCGCTTTAGCCACCGTCGACCTCTCTGTGGGAGGAAGCAGTTTCGGGTGGACTGTGGGTGAGAGCCTGGGGATGGGTCCCATTTCGTCCAATCGAGGGAGAGACAGGCCGGTACAGAAGGCAGCTCTCAACTCACACACATCATGGTTGTGGGGCTAGTACCGGTGCCCCGGGTGTGCGTGCAGCCTTAAAGACAGCCACCTAGCTCCAAGGAACAGCTGGGGAGAGATTCCGTGCTTCAGCTCAAACAGCCGCTCCTGAGGGTGGAAGCTCTTTTTTGTGTGCGTGCGGGAGAGCACTGCAAGGGAGTCCCAAACCTAATTCCGACGGAGCCTCGGCCGCTGCAGAAGGCAGCCCACGACTCCCCACTTGGTTCCGCCAGCTAGCACGGCGGCCCCACTTTTGCATGGAAGTCTCATCGCCTGCGTTCTAACACGAAGAAACAACAGTGTGCAGAAACCGTGCTTTAGCTGCCGTTGACCTCTCTGTGGGAGGAAGCATTTTAGGGTGTACTGTGGCTGAGAGCCTGGGGACGGGTTCCATACGTCAAATCGACGGAGAAACGGACCTGTGCAGAAGGCAGCTGTCAACTCACCCCTTGTTTACGAGGCTAGTGCAGTTGCCCCGTGAGTGCCTGCAGGCCTCAAGCCAAACACCGAAGGGGAAGGAACAACTCTGTGGAGAATTCCTGCTTCAGCGGACCTCGCCATGCCTGCGGCTGGAATCATTTTGCCGTGTGCATGCGTGAGCGCCCGGCAAGGGAGGCTCATACCATTTTGCGTGTGAGACCCAGGCCGCGGCAGAAGGCAGAACACGAGTCCCCACTTGTTTCGTGAAGCTGGCGAGCACTGCGGCTCCCCGTTTGCACAGAAGTCTCATCGCTAGCGTTCGAACTGGAAGAAAGAACCCTGTAGAGAAACCGTGGCTTAGCTGGAGGAACCAAGTGGGGAGTCCAGACTACTAAGGGCAAGAATCAATGGTACAGAGATACTGCGCGTTACTTAACATTGCCGTTCCTTAAGCCACGGGAACTGTATAGTGCTCGTGTAGGAGGGACCGGGGAAAGCGAAGGGTCCCATACCTGAAATGGAGTGAGAAGCAGGCCGGTGCGGAAGGCACCTCTCAACTCACCTCTTGTTTAGTAGCCTAGTTACCCTCGCCCCGGGTCCGCCCGCAGGCCTCAAGCCGACCACCTAACTCAAAGGAACAACTCTGTAGAGAATTCCTGCTTCGGCTAGACTAGCCATGCCTGAGAGTGGACGCTTGTGGCTGTGTGCATGCGTGAGCGCCCTGCAAGGGAGGCCCAAACCATTTTGCGTGTGAGACTCAGTCCACGGAAGAAGGCAGAACACGACTCCCCACTTGTTTCATGAAGCTAGCACTGCGGCCCCACTTCTGCATAGAAGTCTCATCGCTAGCCTTCTCACTCGGAGAAAAAACGCTGTAGAGAAACGGCGCTTTACCACCGTCGACCTCTCTGTGGGAGGAAGCAGTTTCGTGTGGACTGTGGGTGAGAGCCTGGGGACGGGACCCATTTCGTCCAATCGAGGGAGAGACAGGCCGGTACAGAAGGCAGCTCTCAACTCACTCACATCATGGTTTTGGGGCTAGTACCGGTGCCCCGGGTGTGCGTGCAGCCTAAAGACAGCCGCCTAGCTCGAAGGAACAGCTGGGGAGAGAATCCGTGCTTCACCTCAAACAGCCGCTCCTGAGGGTGGAAGCCCTTTGTTGTGTGCGTGCGGGAGAGCACTGCAAGGGAGTCCCAAACCTAATTCTGACGGAGCCTCGGCCGCTGCAGAAGGCAGCCCACGACTCCCCAGTTGGTTCCTCCAGCTACCACGGCGGCCCCACTTTTGCATGGAAGTCTCATCACCTGCATTCTAACTCGAAGAAACAACAGTGTGCAGAAACCGTGCTTTAGCTGCCATTGACCTCTCTGTGGGAGGAAGCATTTTAGGGTGTACTGTGCCTGAGAGCCTGGGGACGGGTTCCATACGTCAAATCGAGGGAGAAACAAGCCTGTGCAGAAGGCAGCTGTCAACTCACCCCTTGTTTACGAGTCTAGTACAGTTGCCCCGTGAGTGCCTGCAGGCCTCAAGCCAACCACCGAAGGAGAAGAAACAACTCGGGGAGAATTCCTGCTTCAGCGCATCTAGCCATGCCTGCGGTTGGAAGCATTTTGGCGTGTGCATGCGTGAGCGCCCTGCAAGGGAGGCCCAAACCATTTTGCGTGTGAGACCCAGGCCCCGGCAGAAGGCAGAACACGACTCCCCACTTGTTTCGTGAAGCTGGCGAACACTGCGGCTCCCCTTTTGCACGGAAGTCTCATCGCTACCGTTCGACCTCGGAGAATCAACCCTGTAGAGAAACCGTGGCTTAGGTACCGTTGACCTCTCTGGGAGGAAGCAGTTTAGGGTGTACGGTGGCTGAGAACGGACGGCAGCTGTCAACTCACTTCTCGTTTACGAGGCGGGTACCATTGCCCCGTGTGTGCGTGCAGGCTTAAAGACAGCCACCTCACTCGAAGTAAAAGCTGGGTGGAGACTCCTTGCTTGAGCTCCAATGGCCGCTCCTGAGGGTGGAAACGTTTTGCTGTGGGAGTGCGGGAGAGCACTGCAAGGGAGTCCGAAAGCGTTTTCCGAGTGAGGCTCAGGCCCTGGCAGAAGGCAGAACACGACTCCCCACTTGTTTCATGAAGCTGTCGAGCACTGCGGCCCCACTTGTGCATGGAAGTCTCGGCGCTAGCGTTCTAACTCGAAGAAACAACACGGTAGAGAAACCGTGCTTTAGCTACCCTCCACCTCTCTGAGGGAGGAAGGTCTTTCCAGGCTACCGTGGCTGCGTGCCTGGGGAACGGGTCCCTTACTTGAAACCGAGGTAGAAGAAGTTCGGGCCAGAAGGCACCTCTCGACTCAGCTCTTGTTCCCCGAAGCTGACACTACTGCTCCATGTGTGCCTAGGAATGCTAAGTGCGCCACACTGATTTGGCAGAAAGGAGCCGGTGCAGAATCCCAGCTTCAGCTCATTCGCCTCTCCACAGGGTGGCAGCCTATTTAACTCGGCTGTAGGGCAAAGCTGGGGAATGAGTCCCAGCAGAATTCCCAGGGGAAATAAGCATGGGCAGAAGGCACCTCTCGACTCAACTCTGGTTTCGGGAAGCGAGATCGGCTCTCCCGTGTGTGCGTGGGGTCCTAAGTGCCACCCACCCAACGCAAAAGAACGGAACGGTAGAGAAGTCGTGCGTCAGCAAAGAACGCCCTTCCTGAGCGTGAACTGCACCTAGGGTGTGTTTCTGTGAAAGCATGAGAAATGGCACCTAAACGTAACGCGGAGTGAGAAGCAGGCCTGTAAGGAAGGCTGCTGTGGACTCACCTCTTGTTTTAGGAGATCAGCACTGCTGTACCCTGGGTGCCTGCAAGGGAGGTCCAAACCATTTGGCGTGTGAGACTCAGGCCCCGGCAGAAGGCAGAACACCACTCCCCAATTGTTTCATGAAGCTGGCTAGCACTGCGGCTCCCCTTTGGCACGGAGGTCTCATCGGTACCGTTCGAACTCGGAGAAAGAACCCTGTAGAGAAACCGTGGCTTAGCTGCAGGAACCAAGTGGGGTGTCCAGGCTACTAAGAGCAAGAATCAATGCTACAGAGTTACTGCGCGTTACTTAACATTGCCGTTCCTGAAGCCACGGGAACTGTACAGTGCTCGTGTAGGAGGGACCGGGGAAAGGGACGGGTCCCATACCTGAAATGGAGTGAGAAGCAGGCCAGTGCGGAAGGCAGCTCTCACCTCACCTCTTGTTTAGGAGGCTAGTTACCCTCACCCCGGGTGCGCCCTCAGGCCTCAAGCCGACCACCTAACTCAAAGGAACAACTCTGAAGAGAATTCCCGCTTCGGCTAGACTAGCCATGCCTGAGAGTGGACGCTTTTGGCTTTGTGCATGCGTGAGCGCCCTGCAAGGGAGGCCCAAACCATTTTGCGTGTGAGACTCAGGCCCCGGCAGAAGGCAGAACACGACTCCCCACTTGTTTCATGAAGCTAGCACTGCGGCCCCACTTCTTCATGGAAGTCTCATCGCTCGCGTTCTCACTCGGAGAAACAACGCTGTAGAGAAACGGCGCTTTAGCCACCGTCGACCTCTGAGTGGGAGGAAGCAGTTTCGGGTGGACTGTGGGTGAGAGCCTGGGGACGGGTCCCTTTTCGTCCAATCGAGGGAGAGACAGGCCGGTACAGAAGGCAGCTCTCAACTCACTCACATCATGGTTGTGGGGCTAGTACCGGTGCCCCGGGTGTGCGTGCAGCCTTAAAGACAGCCACCTAGCTCCAAGGAACAGCTGGGGAGAGAATCCGTGCTTCAGCTCAAACAGCCGCTCCTGAGGGTGGAAGCCCTTTGTCGTGTGCGTGCGGGAGAGCACTGCAAGGGAGTCCCAAACCTAATTCCGACGGAGCCTCGGGGCGCTGCAGAAGGCAGCCCAAGATTCCCCACTTGGTTCCTCCAGCTAGCACGGCGGTCCCACTTTTGCATGGAAGTCTCATCGCCTGCGTTCTAACTCGAAGAAACAACAGTGTGCAGAAACCGTGCTTTAGCTGCCGTTGACCTCTCTGTGGGAGGAAGCATTTTAGGGTGTACTGTGGCTGAGAGTCTGGGGACGGGTTCCATACGTCAAATCGAGGGAGAAACGGACCTGTGCAGAAGGCAGCTGTCAACACACCCCTTGTTTACGAGGCTAGTACAGTTGCCCCGTGAGTGCCTGCAGGCCTCAAGCCAAACCCCGAAGGGGAAGGAACAACTCGGGGAGAATTCCTGCTTCAGCGCATCTAGCCAAGCCTGCGGTTGGAAGCTTTTTGGCGTGTTCATGCGTGAGCGCCCTGCAAGGGAGCCCCAAACCATTTTGCGTGTGAGACCCAGGCCCCGGCAGAAGGCAGAACACGAGTCCCCACTTGTTTCGTGAAGCTGGCGAGCACAGCGGCTCCCCTTTGGCATGGAAGTCTCATCGCTACCGTTCGAACTCGGAGAAAGAACACTGTAGAGAAACCGGGGCTTAGCTGGAGGAACCAAGTGGGGAGTCCAGTCTACTAAGAGCAAGAATCAATGCTACAGAGTTACTGCGCGTTACTTAACATTGCCGTTCCTGAAGCCTCGGGAACTGTACAGTGCTCGTGTAGGAGGGAATGGGGAAAGGGAAGGGTCCCATACCTGAAATGGAGTGAGAAGCAGGCCGGTGCGGAAGGCAGCGCTCAACACACCTCTTGTTTAGGAGGCTAGTTACCCTCGCCCCGGGTGCGCCCGCAGGCCTCAAGCCGACCACCTAACTCAAAGGAACAACTCTGTAGAGAATTCCTGCTTCGGCTAGACTAGCCATGCCTGAGAGTGGACGCTTTTGGCTGTGTGCATGCGTGAGCGCCCTGCAAGGGAGGCCCAAACGATTTTGCGTGTGAGACTCAGGCCCCCGCAGAAGGCAGAACACGACTCCCCACTTGTTTCATGAAGCTAGCACTGCGGCCCCACTTCTGCATGGAAGTCTCATCGCTCGCGTTCTCACTCGGAGAAACAACGCTGTAGAGAAACGGCGCTGTAGCCGCCGTCGACCTCTGAGTGGGAGGAAGCAGTTTCGGGTGGAGTGTGGGTGAGAGCCTGGGGACTGGTCCCATTTCGTCCAATCGAGGGAGAGACAGGCCGGTACAGAAGGCAGCTCTCAACTCACTCACATCATGGTTGTGGGGCTAGTACCGGTGCACCGGGTGTGCGTGCAGCTTTAAAGACAGCCACCTAGCTCGACGGAACAGCTGGGGAGAGAATCCGTGCTTCATCTCAAACAGCCGCTCCTGAGGGTGGAAGCCCTTTGTTGTGTCCGTGCGGGAGAGCACTGCAAGGGAGTCCC
This sequence comes from Mirounga angustirostris, assembly GCF_029215605.1. Lineage (NCBI taxonomy): Eukaryota > Metazoa > Chordata > Mammalia > Carnivora > Phocidae > Mirounga > Mirounga angustirostris. The sequence continues at coordinate 10,901 of NW_026991804.1, read as the reverse complement.
AAACCTAATTCTGACGGAGCCTCGGCCACTGCATAAGGCAGCCCACGACTCCCCACTTGGTTCCTCCAGCTAGCACGGCGGCCCCACTTTTGCATGGAAGTCTCATCGCCTGCGTTCTAACTCGAAGAAACAACAGTGTGCAGAAACCGTGCCTTAGCTGCCGTTGACCTCTCTGTGGGAGGAAGCAGTTTAGGGTGTACTGTGGCTGAGAGCCTGGGGTCGGGTTCCATACGGCAAATCGAGGGAGAAACGGGCCTGTGCAGAAGGAAGCTGTCAACTCACCCCTTGTTTACGAGGCTAGTACAGTTGCCCCGTGAGTGCCTGCAGGCCTCAAGCCAACCACCGAAGGGGAAGGAACAACTCGGGGAGAATTCCTGCTTCAGCGCATCTAGCCATGCCTGCGGTTGGAAGCATTTTGGAGTGTGCATGCATGAGCGCCCTGCAAGGGGGGCCCAAACCATTTTGCGTGTGAGACCCAGGCCCCGGCAGAAGGCAGAACACGACTCCCCACTTGTTTCGTGAAGCTGGCGAACACTGCGGCTCCCCTTTTGCACGGAAGTCTCATCGCTACCGTTCGAACTTGGAGAAACAACCCTGTAGAGAAACCGTGGCTTAGGTACCGTTGACTTCTCTGTGGGAGGAAGCAGTTTAGGGTGTATGGTGGCTGAGAACGGACGGCAGCTCTCAACTCACCTCTCGTTTACGAGGCGGGTATCATTGCCCCGTGTGTGCGTGCAGGCTTAAAGACAGCCACCTCACTCGAAGGAAAAGCTGGGTGGAGACTCCGTGCTTCAGCTCCAATGGCCACTCCTGAGGGTGGAAACGTTTTGCTGTGGGAGTGCGGGAGAGCACTGCAAGGGAGTACGAAAGCATTTTCCGACTGAGGCTCAGGACCTGGCAGAAGGCAGATCACGACTCCCCACTTGTTTCATGAAGCTGGCGAGCACTGCGGCCCCACTTCCGCATGGAAGTCTCGGCGCTAGCGTTCTAACTCGAAGAAACAACACGGTAGAGAAACCGTGCTTTAGCTACCCTCCACCTCTCTGAGGGAGGAAGGTCTTTCCAGGCTACCGTGGCTGCGTGCCTGGGGAACGGGTCCCTTACTTGAAACCGAGGGAGAAGAAGTTCGGGCCAGAAGGCAGCTCTCGACTCAGCTCTTGTTCCCCGAAGCTGACACTACTGCTCCATGTGTGCCTAGGAATGCTAAGTGCGCCACACTGATTTGGCAGAAAGGAGCCGGTGCAGAATCCCAGCTTCAGCTCATTCGCCTGTCCACAGGGTGGCAGCCTTTTCAATTCGGCTGGAGGGCAAAGCTGGGGAATGAGTCCCAGCAGAATTCCCAGGGAGAAATAAGCATGGGCAGAAGGCACCTCTCGAATCAACTCTGGTTTCGGGAAGCGAGATCGGCTCTCCCGCGTGTGCGTGGGGTCCTAAGTGCCACCCACCCAACGCAAAGGAACGGAACGTTAGAGAAGCCGTGCGTCAGCAAAGAACGCCCTTCCTGAGCGTGAACTGCACCTAGGGTGTGTTTCTGTGAAAGCATGAGAAATGGCACCTAAACGTAACGCGGAGTGAGAAGCAGGCCTGTAAGGAAGGCTGCTGTGGACTCACCTCTTGTTTTAGGAGATCAGCACTGCTGTACCCTGGGTGCCTGCAAGGGAGGCCCAAACCATTTGGCGTGTGAGACTCAGGCCCCGGCAGAAGGCAGAACACCACTCCGCAATTGTTTCATGAAGCTGGCTAGCATTGCGGCTCCCCTTTGGCACGGAAGTCTCATCGCTACCGTTCGAACTCGGAGAAAGAACCCTGTAGAGAAACCGTGGCTTAGCTGGAGGAACCAAGTGGGGAGTCCAGTCTACTAAGAGCAGGAATCAATGCTACAGAGTTACTGCGCGTTACTTAACATTGCCGTTCCTGAAGCCACGGGAACTGTACAGTGCTCGTGTAGGAGGGACCGGGGAAAGGGAAGGGTCCCATACCTGAAATGGAGTGAGAAGCAGGCCGGTGCGGAAGGCACCTCTAAAATCACCTCTTGTTTAGGAGGCTAGTTACCCTCGCACCGGGTGCGCCCGCAGACCTCAAGCCGACCACCTATCTCAAAGGAAGAACTCTGTAGAGAATTCCTGCTTCGGCTAGACTAGCCATGCCTGAGAGTGGACGCTTTTGGCTGTGTGCATGCGTGAGTGCCCTGCAAGGGAGGCCCAAACCATTTTGCGTGTGAGACTCAGGGCCCGGCAGAAGGCAGAACACGACTCCCCACTTGTTTCATGAAGCTAGCACTGCGGCCCCACTTCTGCATGGAAGCCTCATCGCTCGCGTTCTCACTCGGAGAAACAACGCTGTAGAGAAACGGCGCTTTAGCCACCGTCGACCTCTGAGTGGGAGGAAGCAGTTTCGGGTGGACTGTGGGTGAGAGCCTGGGGACGGGTCCCATTTCGTCCAATCGAGGGAGAATCAGGCCGGTACAGAAGGCAGCTCTCAACTCACTCACATCATGGTTGTGGGGTTAGTACCGGTGCCCCGGGTGTGCGTGCAGCCTAAAGACAGCCACCTAGCTCCAAGGAACAGCTGGGGAGAGAATCCGTGCTTCAGCTCAAACAGCCGCTCCTGAGGGTGGAAGCCCTTTGTTGTGTGCGTGCGGGAGAGCACTGCAAGGGAGTCCCAAACCTAATTCCGACGGAGCATCGGCCGCTGCAGAAGGCAGCCCACGACTCCCCACTTGGTTCCTCCAGCTAGCACGGCGGCCCCACTTTTGCATGGAAGTCTAATCGCCTGCGTTCTAACTCGAAGAAACAACAGTGTGCAGAAACCGTGCTTTAGCTGCCGTTGACCTCTCTGTGGGAGGAAGCAGTTTAGGGTGTACTGTGGCTGAGAGCCTGGTGACGGGTTCTATACGTCAATTCGAGGGAGAAACGGACCTGTGCAGAAGGCAGCTGTCAACTCACCCCTTGTTTACGAGGCTAGTGCAGTTGCCCCGTGAGTGCCTGCAGGCCTCAAGCCAAACACCGAAGGGGAAGGAACAACTCTGGAGAATTCCTGCTTCAGGGGATCTCGCCATGCCTGCAGCTGGAATCATTTTGCCGTGTGCATGCGTGAGCGCCCGGCAAGGGAGGCCCAAACCATTTTGCGTGTGAGACCCAGGCCTCGGCAGAAGGCAGAACACGAGTCCCCACTTGTTTCGTGAAGCTGGCGAGCACTGCGGCTCCCCATTTGCACGGAAGTCTCATCGCTAGCGTTCGAACTCCAAGAAAGAACCCTGTAGAGAAACCGTGGCTTAGCTGGAGGAACCAAGTGGGGAGTCCAGACTACTAAGGGCAAGAATCAATGCTACAGAGATACTGCGCGTTACTTAACATTGCCGTTCCTGAAGCCACGTGAACTGTATAGTGCTCGTGTAGGAGGGACCGGGGAAAGCGAAGGGTCCCATACCTGAAATGGAGTGAGAAGCAGGCCGGTGCGGAAGGCACCTCTCAACTCACCTCTTGTTTAGTAGGCTAGTTACCCTCGCCCCGGGTGCGCCCGCAGGCCTCAAGCCGACCACCTAACTCAAAGGAACAACTCTGTAGAGAATTCCTGCTTCGGCTAGACTAGCCATGCCTGAGAGTGGACGCTTTTGGCTGTGTGCATGCGTGAGCGCCCTGCAAGGGAGGCCCAAACCATTTTGCGTGTGAGACTCAGGACCCGGAACAAGGCAGAACACGACTCCCCACTTGTTTCATGAAGCTAGCACTGCGGCCCCACTTCTGCATGGAAGTCTCATCGCTCGCGTTCTCACTCGGAGAAAAAACGCTGTAGAGAAACGGCGCTTTACCACCGTCGACCTCTCTGTGGGAGGAAGCAGTTTCGGGTGGACTGTGGGTGAGAGCCTGGGGACGGGACCCATTTCGTCCAGTCGAGGGAGAGACAGGCCGGTACAGAAGGCAGCTCTCAACTCACTCACAGCATGGTTTTGGGGCTAGTACCGGTGCCCCGGGTGTGCGTGCAGCCTAAAGACAGCCACCTAGCTCGAAGGAACAGCTGGGGAGAGAATCCGTGCTTCAGCTCAAACAGCCGCTCCTGAGGGTGGAAGCCCTTTGTTGTGTGCGTGCGGGAGAGCACTGCAAGGGAGTCCCAAACCTAATTCTTACGGAGCCTCGGGCGCTGCAGAAGGCAGCCCACGACTCCCCAGTTGGTTCCTCCAGCTAGCACGGCGGCCCCACTTTTGCATGGAAGTCTCATCGCCTGCGTTCTAACTCGAAGAAACAACAGTGTGCAGAAACCGTGCTTTAGCTGCCGTTGACCTCTCTGTGGGAGGAAGCAGTTTAGGGTGTACTGTGGCTGAGAGCCTGGGGACGGGTTCCATACGTCAAATCGAGGGAGAAACAAGCCTGTGCAGAAGGCAGGTGTCAACTCACCCCTTGTTTACGAGGCTAGTACAGTTGCCCCGTGAGTGCCTGCAGGCCTCAAGCCAACCACCGAAGGGGAAGGAACAACTCGGGGAGAATTCCTGCTTCAGCGCATCTAGCCATGCCTGCGGTTGGAAGCATTTTGGCGTGTGCATGCGTGAGCGCCCTGCAAGGGAGGCCCAAACCATTTTGCGTGTGAGACCCAGGCCCCGGCAGAAGGCAGAACACGACTCCCCACTTGTTTCGTGAAGCTGGCGAACACTGCGGCTCCCCTTTTGCACGGAAGTCTCATCGCTACCGTTCGAACTCGGAGAAACAACCCTGTAGAGAAACCGTGGCTTAGGTACCGTTGACCTCTCTGTGGGAGGAAGCAGTTTAGGGTGTACGGTGGCTGAGAACGGACGGCAGCTCTCAACTCACCTCTCGTTTACGAGGCGGGTACCATTGCCCCGTGTGTGCGTGCAGGCTTAAAGACAGCCACCTCACTCGAAGGAAAAGCTGGGTGGAGACTCCGGGCTTCAGCTCCAATGGCCATTCCTGAGGGTGGAAACGTTTTGCTGTGGGAGTGCGGGAGAGCACTATAAGGGAGTCCGAAAGCATTTTCCGAGTGAGGCTCAGGCCCTGACAGAAGGCAGAACACGACTCCCCACTTGTTTCATGAAGCTGGCGAGCACTGCGGCCCCACTTCCGCATGGAAGTCTCGGCGCTAGCGTTCTAACTCGAAGAAACAACACGGTAGAGAAACCGTGCTTTAGCTACCCTCCACCTCTCTGAGGGAGGAAGGTCTTTCCAGGCTACCGTGGCTGCCTGCCTGGGGAACGGGTCCCTTACTTGAAACCGAGGGAGAAGAAGTTCGGGCCAGAAGGCACCTCTCGACTCAGCTCTTTTTCCCCGAAGCTGACACTACTGCTCCATGTGTGCCTAGGAATGCTAAGTGCGCCACACTGATTTGGCAGAAAGGAGCCGGTGCAGAATCCCAGCTTCAGCTCATTCGCCTCTCCACAGGGTGGCAGCCTATTCAACTCGGCTGGAGGGCAAAGCTGGGGAATGAGTCCCAGCAGAATTCCCAGGGAGAAATAAGCATGGGCAGAAGGCACCTCTCGACTCAACTCTGGTTTCGGGAAGCGAGATCGGCTCTCCCGTGTGTGCGTGGGGTCCTAAGTGTCACCCACCCAACGCAAAGGAACGGAACGGTAGAGAAGCCGTGCGTCAGCAAAGAACGCCCTTCCTGAGCGTGAACTGCACCTACGGTGTGTTTCTGTGAAAGCATGAGAAATGGCACCTAAACGTAACGCGGAGTGAGAAGCAGGCCTGTAAGGAAGGCTGCTGTGGACTCAACTCTTGTTTTAGGAGATCAGCACTGCTGTACCCTGGGTGCCTGCAAGGGAGGTCCAAACCATTTGGCGTGTGAGACTCAGGCCCCGGCAGAAGGCTAAACACCACTCCCCAATTGTTTCATGAAGCTGGCTAGCACTGCGGCTCCCCTTTGGCACGGAGGTCTCATCGGTACCGTTCGAACTCGGAGAAAGAACCCTGTAGAGAAACCGTGGCTTAGTGGAGGAACCAAGTGGGGTGTCCAGGCTACTAAGAGCAAGAATCAATGCTACAGAGTTACTGCGCGTTACTTAACATTGCCGTTCCTGAAGCCACGGGAACAGTACAGTGCTCGTGTAGGAGGGACCGGGGAAAGGGAAGGGTCCCATACCTGAAATGGAGTGAGAAGCAGGGCAGTGCGGAAGGCAGCTCTCACCTCACCTCTTGTTTAGGAGGCTAGTTACCCTCACCCCGGGTGCGCCCGCAGGCCTCAAGCCGACCACCTAACTCAAAGGAACAACTCTGTAGAGAATTCCTGCTTCGGCTAGACTAGCCATGCCTGAGAGTGGACGCTTTTGGCTGTGTGCATGCGTGAGCGCCCTGCAAGGGAGGCCCAAACCATTTTGCGTGTGAGATTCAGGCTCCGGCAGAAGGCAGAACAGGACTCCCCACTTGTTTCATGAAGCTAGCACTGCGGCCCCACTTCTGCATGGAAGTCTCATCGCTCGCGTTCTCACTCGGAGAAACAACGCTGTAGAGAAACGGCGCTTTAGCCACCGTCGACCTCTGAGTGGGAGGAAGCAGTTTCGGGTGGACTGTGGGTGAGAGCCTGGGGACGGGTCCCATTCCGTCCAATCGAGGGAGAATCAGGCCGGTACAGAAGGCAGCTCTCAACTCACTCACATCATGGTTGTGGGGCTAGTACTGGTGCCCCGGGTGTGCGTGCAGCCTTAAAGACAGCCACCTAGCTCCAAGGAACAGCTGGGGAGAGAATCCGTGCTTCAGCTCAAACAGCCGCTCCTGAGGGTGGAAGCCCTTTGTTGTGTGCGTGCGGGAGAGCACTGCAAGGGAGTCCCAAACCTAATTCCGACGGAGCCTCAGGGCGCTGCAGAAGGCAGCCCAAGACTCCCCACTTGGTTCCTCCAGCTAGCACGGCGGCCCCACTTTTGCATGGATGTCTCATCGCCTGCGTTCTATCTCGAAGAAACAACAGTGTGCAGAAACGGTGCTTTAGCTGCCGTTGACCTCTCTGTGGGAGGAAGCAGTTTAGGGTGTACTGTGGCTGAGAGCCTGGGGACGGGTTCCATACGTCAAATCGAGGGAGAAACAAGCCTGTGCAGAAGGCAGCTGTCAACACACCCCTTGTTTACGAGGCTAGTACAGTTGCCCCGTGAGTGCCTGCAGGCCTCAAGCCAACCACTGATGGGGAAGGAACAACTCGGGGAGAATTCCTGCTTCAGCGCATCTAGCCAAGCCTGCGGTTGGAAGCATTTTGGCGTGTGCATGCGTGAGCGCCCTGCAAGGGAGGCCCAAACCATTTTGCGTGTGAGACTCAGGACCCGGAACAAGGCAGAACACGACTCCCCACTTGTTTCATGAAGCTAGCACTGCGGCCCCACTTCTGCATGGAAGTCTCATCGCTCGCGTTCTCACTCGGAGAAAAAACGCTGTAGAGAAACGGCGCTTTACCACCGTCGACCTCTCTGTGGGAGGAAGCAGTTTCGGGTGGACTGTGGGTGAGAGCCTGGGGACGGGACCCATTTCGTCCAATCGAGGGAGAGACAGGCCGGTAGAGAAGGCAGCTCTCAACTCACTCACATCAGGGTTTGGGGCTAGTACCGGTGCCCCGGGTGTGCGTGCAGCCTAAAGACAGCCACCTAGCTCGAAGGAACAGCTGGGGAGAGAATCCGTGCTTCAGCTCAAACAGCCGCTCCTGAGGGTGGAAGCCCTTTGTTGTGTGCGTGCGGGAGAGCACTGCAAGGGAGTCCCAAACCTAATTCTTACGGAGCCTCGGGCGCTGCAGAAGGCAGCCCACGACTCCCCACTTGGTTCCTCCAGCTAGCACGGCGGTCCCACTTTTGCATGGAACTCTCATCGCCTGCGTTCTAACTCGAAGAAACAACAGTGTGCAGAAACCGTGCTTTAGCTGCCGTTGACCTCTCTGTGGGAGGAAGCAGTTTAGGGTGTACTGTGGCTGAGAGCCTGGGGACGGGTTCCATACGTCAAATCGAGGGAGAAACAATCCTGTGCAGAAGGCAGCTGTCAACTCACCCCTTGTTTACGAGGCTAGTACAGTTGCCCCGTGAGTGCCTGCAGGCCTCAAGCCAACCACCGAAGGGGAAGGAACAACTCGGGGAGAATTCCTGCTTCAGCGCATCTAGCCATGCCTGGGGTTGGAAGCATTTTGGCGTGTGCATGCGTGAGCGCCCTGCAAGGGAGGCCCAAAACATTTTGCGTGTGAGACCCAGGCCCCGGCAGAAGGCAGAACACGACTCCCCACTTGTTTCGTGAAGCTGGCGAACACTGCGGCTCCCCTTTTGCACGGAAGTCTCATCGCTACCGTTCGAACTCGGAGAAACAACCCTGTAGAGAAACCGTGGCTTAGGTACCGTTGACCTCTCTGTGGGAGGAAGCAGTTTAGGGTGTACGGTGGCTGAGAACGGACGGCAGCTCTCAACTCACCTCTCGTTTACGAGGCGGGTACCATTGCCCCGTGTGTGCGTGCAGGCTTAAAGACAGCCACTTCACTCGAAGGAAAAGCTGGGTGGAGACTCCGTGCTTCAGCTCCAATGGCCGCTCCTGAGGGTGGAAACGTTTTGCTGTGGGAGTGCGGGAGAGCATTGTAAGGGAGTCCGAAAGCATTTTCCGAGTGAGGCTCAGGCCCTGGCAGAAGGCAGAACACGACTCCCCACTTGTTTCATGAAGCTGGCGAGCACTGCGGCCCCACTTCCGCATGGAAGTCTCGGCGCTAGCGTTCTAACTCGAAGAAACAACACGGTAGAGAAACCGTGCTTTAGCTACCCTCCACCTCTCTGAGGGAGGAAGGTCTTTCCAGGCTACCGTCGCTGCGTGCCTGGGGAACGGGTCCCTTACTTGAAACCGAGGGAGAAGAAGTTCGGGCCAGAAGTCACCTCTCGACTCAGCTCTTGTTCCCCGAAGCTGACACTACTGCTCCATGTGTGCCTAGGAATGCTAAGTGCGCCACACTGATTTGGCAGAAAGGAGCCGGTGCAGAATCCCAGCTTCAGCTCATTCGCCTCTCCACAGGGTGGCAGCCTATTCAACTCGGCTGGAGGGCAAAGCTGGGGAATGAGTCCCAGCAGAATTCCCAGGGAGAAATAAGCATGGGCAGAAGGCACCTCTCGAATCAACTCTGGTTTCGAGAAGCGTGATCGGCTCTCCCGTGTGTTCGTGGGGTCCTAAGTGTCGCCAACCCAACGCAAAGGAACGGAACGGTAGAGAAGCCGTGCGTCAGCAAAGAAAGCCCTTTCTGAGCATGAACTGAACCTAGGGTGTGTTTCTGTGAAAGGATGAGAAATGGCACCTAAACGTAACGCGGAGTGAGAAGCAGGCCTGTAAGGAAGGCTGCTGTGGACTCACCTCTTGTTTTAGGAGATCAGCACTGCTGTACCCTGGGTGCCTGCAAGGGAGGCCCAAACCATTTGGCGTGTGAGACTCAGGCCCCGGCAGAAGGCAGAACACCACTCCCCAATTGTTTCATGAAGCTGGCTAGCACTGCGGCTCCCCTTTGGCACGGAAGTCTCATAGCTACCGTTCGAACTCGGAGAAGGAACCCTGTAGAGAAACCGTGGCTTAGCTCGAGGAACCATGTGGGGAGTCCAGGCTACTAAGAGCAAGAATCAATGCTACAGAGTTACTGCGCGTTACTTAACATTGCCGTTCCTGAAGCCACGGGAACTGTACAGTGCTCGTGTAGGAGGGACCGGGGAAAGGGAAGGGTCCCATACCTGAAATGGAGTGAGAAGCAGGCCAGTGCGGAAGGCAGCTCTCACCTCACCTCTTGTTTAGGAGGCTAGTTACCCTCGCCCCGGGTGCGCCGGCAGGCCTCAAGCCGTCCACCTAACTTAAAGGAACAACTCTGTAGAGAATTCCTGCTTCGGCTAGACTAGCCATGCCTGAGAGTGGACGCTTTTGGCTGTGTGCATGCGTGAGCGCCCTGCAAGGGAGCCCAAACCATTTTGCGTGTGAGACTCAGGACCCGGCAGAAGGCAGAACACGACTCCCCACTTGTTTCATGAAGCTAGCACTGCGGCCCCACTTCTGCATGGAAGTCTCATCGCTCGCGTTCTCACTCGGAGAAACAACGCTGTAGAGAAACGGCGCTTTAGCCACCGTCGACCTCTCTGTGGGAGGAAGCAGTTTCGGGTGGACTGTGGGTGAGAGCCTGGGGATGGGTCCCATTTCGTCCAATCGAGGGAGAGACAGGCCGGTACAGAAGGCAGCTCTCAACTCACACACATCATGGTTGTGGGGCTAGTACCGGTGCCCCGGGTGTGCGTGCAGCCTTAAAGACAGCCACCTAGCTCCAAGGAACAGCTGGGGAGAGATTCCGTGCTTCAGCTCAAACAGCCGCTCCTGAGGGTGGAAGCTCTTTTTTGTGTGCGTGCGGGAGAGCACTGCAAGGGAGTCCCAAACCTAATTCCGACGGAGCCTCGGCCGCTGCAGAAGGCAGCCCACGACTCCCCACTTGGTTCCGCCAGCTAGCACGGCGGCCCCACTTTTGCATGGAAGTCTCATCGCCTGCGTTCTAACACGAAGAAACAACAGTGTGCAGAAACCGTGCTTTAGCTGCCGTTGACCTCTCTGTGGGAGGAAGCATTTTAGGGTGTACTGTGGCTGAGAGCCTGGGGACGGGTTCCATACGTCAAATCGAGGGAGAAACGGACCTGTGCAGAAGGCAGCTGTCAACTCACCCCTTGTTTACGAGGCTAGTGCAGTTGCCCCGTGAGTGCCTGCAGGCCTCAAGCCAAACACCGAAGGGGAAGGAACAACTCTGTGGAGAATTCCTGCTTCAGCGGACCTCGCCATGCCTGCGGCTGGAATCATTTTGCCGTGTGCATGCGTGAGCGCCCGGCAAGGGAGGCTCATACCATTTTGCGTGTGAGACCCAGGCCGCGGCAGAAGGCAGAACACGAGTCCCCACTTGTTTCGTGAAGCTGGCGAGCACTGCGGCTCCCCGTT